>NW_026529550.1:0-113720 GCF_028500815.1 Rissa tridactyla
CCACAGACCTGGGGACTGCGGGCTTTCCTGCTGCCTTCAGCCTCGACACCACCCTTTCCCACTTGGCGCCGCGCCAGGCACAAAAATGGCCATACGGCTGGAGATGGGTCCCCCGCCCAAAGAGCCAGCAGGGAAAACTATGCCTTGTTCTAAAGCTCTTTGGGAACCGCTTGCGTAGCCCCACAGACCTGGGGGCTGCGGGCTTTCCTGCTGCCTTCAGCCTCGACACCACCCTTTCCCACTTGGCGCCCTATCAGGCACAAAAATAGCCATACGGCTGGAGATGTGTCCCCCGCCCAAAGAGCCAGCAGGGAAAACTATGCCTTGTTCTAAAGCTCTTTGGGAACCGCTTGCGTAGCCCCACAGACCTGGGGGCTGCGGGCTTTGCTGCTGCCTTCAGCCTCAAAGCCACCCTTTCCCACTTGGCGCCGCGCCAGGCACAAAAATGGCCATACGGCTGGAGATGGGTCCCCCGCCCAAAGAGCCAGCAGGGAAAACTATGCCTTGTTCTAAAGCTCTTTGGGAACCGCTTGCGTAGCCCCACAGACCTGGGGGCTGCGGGCTTTCCTGCTGCCTTCACCCTCAAAACCACCCTTTCCCACTTGGCGCCGCGCCAGGCTCAAAAATGGCCATACGGCTGGAGATGGGTCCCCCGCCCAGAGAGCCAGCAGGGAAAACTATGCCTTGTTCTAAAGCTCTTTGGGAACTGCTTGCGTAGCCCCACAGACCTGGGGGCTGCGGGCTTTCCTGCTGCCTTCAAGCCTCAAAGCCACCCTTTCCCACTGGGCGCCGGGCCAGGCACAAAAATGGCCTATGGCTGGAGATGGGTCCCCCGAACAAAGAGCCAGCAGGGAAAACTATGCCTTGTTCTAAAGCTCTTTGGGAACTGCTTGCGTAGCCCCACAGACCTGGGGGCTGCAGGCTTTCCTGCTGCCTTCAGCCTCAAAGCCACCCTTTCCCACCTGGCGCCGCGCCAGGCACAAAAATGGCCATACGGCTGGAGATGGGTCCCCCGCCCAGAGAGCCAGCAGGGAAAACTATGCCTTGTTCTAAAGCTCTTTGGGAACCGCTTGCTTGGCCCCACAGACCTGGGGGCTGCGGGCTTTCCTGCTGTCTTCAGCCTCAAAGCAACCCTTTCCCACTTGGCGCCCTATCAAGCACAAAAATGGCCTATGGCTGGAGATGGGTCCCATGCCCAAAGAGCCAGCAGGGAAAACTATGCCTTGTTCTAAAGCTCTTTGGGAACCGCTTGCGTAGCCGCACAGACCTGGGGGCTGCGGGCTTTCCTGCTGCCTTCAGCCTCAAAACCACCCTTTCCCACTTGGCCCCCGGCCAGGCACAAAAATGGCCATACGGCTGGAGATGGGTCCCCCGCCCAAAGAGCCAGCAGGGAAAACTATGCCTTGTTCTAAAGCTCTTTGGGAACCGCTTGCGTAGCCCCACAGACCTGGGGGCTGCGGGCTTTCCTGCTGCCTTCAGATTCAAAGCCATCCTTTCCCTCTTGGGGCTTCGCCAGGCACAAAAATGGCCATACGGCTGGAGATGGGTCCCCCGCCCAAAGAGCGAGCAGGGAAAACTATGCCTTGTTCTAAAGCTCTTTGGGAACCGCTTGCGTAGCCCCACAGACTTGGGGGCTGCGGGCTTTCCTGCTGCCTTCAGCCTCGACACCACCCTTTCCCACCTGGCGCCGCGCCAGGCTCAAAAATGGCCATACGGCTGGAGATGGGTCCCCCGCCCAGAGAGCCAGCAGGGAAAACTATGCCTTGTTCTAAAGCTCTTTGGGAACCGCTTGCGTAGCCCCACAGACCTGGGGGCTGCGGGCTTTCCTGCTGCCTTCAAGCCTCAAAGCCACCCTTTCCCACTGGGCGCCGGGCCAGGCACAAAAATGGCCTATGGCTGGAGATGGGTCCCCCGAACAAAGAGCCAGCAGGGAAAACTATGCCTTGTTCTAAAGCTCTTTGGGAACTGCTTGCGTAGCCCCACAGACCTGGGGGCTGCAGGCTTTGCTGCTGCCTTCAGCCTCAAAGCCACCCTTTCCCACTTGGCGCCGGGCCAGGCACAAAAATGGCCATACGGCTGGAGATGGGTCCCCCGCCCAAAGAGCCAGCAGGGAAAACTATGCCTTGTTCTAAAGCTCTTTGGGAACCGCTTGCGTAGCCCCACAGACCTGGGGGCTGCGGGCTTTGCTGCTGCCTTCAGCCTCAAAGCCACCCTTTCCCACTTGGCGCCGCGCCAGGCACAAAAATGGCCATACGGCTGGAGATGGGTCCCCCGCCCAAAGAGCCAGCAGGGAAAACTATGCCTTGTTCTAAAGCTCTTTGGGAACCGCTTGCGTAGCCCCACAGACCTTGGGGCTGCGGGCTTTCCTGCTGCCTTCAGCCTCGACAGCACCCTTTCCCACTTGGCTTCGCGCCAGGCACAAAAATGGCCTATGGCTGGAGATGGGTCCCATGCCCTAAGAGCGAGCAGGGAAAACTATGCCTTGTTCTAAAGCTCTTTGGGAACCGCTTGCGTAGCCCCACAGACCTGGGGGCTGCGGGCTTTCCTGCTGCCTTCAGCCTCAAAGCCACCCTTTCCCACTTGGCGCCGGGCCAGGGACAAAAATGGCCATACGGCTGGAGATGGGTCCCATGCCCAAAGAGCCAGCAGGGAAAACTATGCCTTGTTCTAAAGCTCTTTGGGAACCGCTTGCTTGGGCCCACAGACCTGGGGGCTGCAGGCTTTGCTGCTGCCTTCAGCCTCGACACCACCCTTACCCACTTGGCGCCGCGCCAGGCACAAAAATGGCCATACGGCTGGAGATGGGTCCCCCGCCCAAAGAGCCAGCAGGGAAAATTATGCCTTGTTCTAAAGCTCTTTGGGAACCGCTTGCGTAGCCGCACAGACCTGGGGGCTGCAGGCTTTCCTGCTGCCTTCAGCCTCAAAACCACCCTTTCCCACTACGCACCGCGCCAGGCACAAAAATGGCCATACGGCTGGAGATGGGTCCCCCACCCAAAGAGCCAGCAGGGAAAACTATGCCTTGTTCTAAAGCTCTTTGGGAACCGCTTGCGTAGCCCCACAGACCTGGGGGCTGCAGGCTTTCCTGCTGTCTTCAGCCTCAAAGCCACCCTTTCCCACTTGGCGCCCTATCAGGCACAAAAATGGCCTATGGGTGGAGATGGGTCCCATGCCCAAAGAGCCAGCAGGGAAAACTATGCCTTGTTCTAAAGCTCTTTGGGAACCGCTTGCGTAGCCCCACAGACCTGGGGGCTGCGGGCTTTCCTGCTGCCTTCAGCCTCGATACCACCATTTCCCACTTGGCGCTGCGCCATGCACAAAAATGGCCATACGGCTGGAGATGGGTCCCCCGCCCAAAGAGCCAGCAGGGAAAACTATGCCTTGTTCTAACGCTCTTTGGGAACCGCTTGCGTAGCCCCACAGACCTGGGGGCTGCGGGCTTTCCTGCTGCCTTTAGCCTCGACACCACCCTTTCCCTCTTGGCGCCGCGCCAGGCACAAAAATGGCCGTACGGCTGGAGATGGGTCCCCCGCCCAAAGAGCCAGCAGGGAAAACTATGCCTTGTTCTAAAGCTCTTTGGGAACCGCTTGCGTAGCCGCACAGACCTGGGGGCTGCGGGCTTTCCTGCTGCCTTCAGCCTCAAAGCCACCCTTTCCCACTTTGCGCCGGGCCAGGCACAAAAATGGCCATACGGCTGGAGATGGGTCCCCCGCCCAAAGAGCCAGCAGGGAAAACTATGCCTTGTTCTAAAGCTCTTTGGGAACCGCTTGCGTAGCCCCACAGACCTTGGGGCTGCGGGCTTTCCTGCTGCCTTCAGCCTCGACAGCACCCTTTCCCACTTGGCTTCGCGCCAGGCACAAAAATGGCCTATGGCTGGAGATGGGTCCCATGCCCTAAGAGCCAGCTGGGAAAACTATGCCTTGTTCTAAAGCTCTTTGGGAACCGATTGCGTAGCACCACAGACCTGGGGGCTGCAGGCTTTGCTCCTGCCTTCAGCCTCAAAGCCACCCTTTCCCACCTGGCGCCGCGCCAGGCACAAAAATGGCCATACGGCTGGAGATGGGTCCCCCGCCCAGAGAGCCAGCAGGGAAAACTATGCCTTGTTCTAAAGCTCTTTGGGAACCGCTTGCGTAGCCCCACAGACCTGGGGGCTGCGGGCTTTCCTGCTGTCTTCAGCCTCAAAGCAACCCTTTCCCACTTGGCGCCCTATCAAGCACAAAAATGGCCTATGGCTGGAGATGGGTCCCATGCCCAAAGAGCCAGCAGGGAAAACTATGCCTTGTTCTAAAGCTCTTTGGGAACCGCTTGCGTAGCCCCACAGACCTGGGGGCTGCGGGCTTTCCTCCTGCCTTCAGCCTCAAAACCACCCTTTCCCACTTGGCCCCCGGCCAGGCACAAAAATGGCCATACGGCTGGAGATGGGTCCCCCGCCCAAAGAGCCAGCAGGGAAAACTATGCCTTGTTCTAAAGCTCTTTGGGAACCGCTTGCGTAGCCCCACAGACCTGGGGGCTGCGGGCTTTCCTGCTGCCTTCAGATTCAAAGCCATCCTTTCCCTCTTGGGGCTTCGCCAGGCACAAAAATGGCCATACGGCTGGAGATGGGTCCCCCGCCCAAAGAGCCAGCAGGGAAAACTATGCCTTGTTCTAAAGCTCTTTGGGAACCGCTTGCGTAGCCCCACAGACCTGGGGGCTGCAGGCTTTGCTCCTGCCTTCAGCCTCAGAGCCACCCTTTCCCACCTGGCGCCGCGCCAGGCTCAAAAATGGCCATACGGCTGGAGATGGGTCCCCGCCCAGAGAGCCAGCAGGGAAAACTATGCCTTGTTCTAAAGCTCTTTGGGAACCGCTTGCGTAGCCCCACAGACCTGGGGACTGCGGGCTTTCCTGCTGCCTTACGCCTCGACACCACCCTTTCCCACTTGGCGCCGCGCCAGGCACAAAAATGGCCATACGACTGGAGATGGGTCCCCCGCCCAAAGAGCCAGCAGGGAAAACTATGCCTTGTTCTAAAGCTCTTTGGGAACCGCTTGCATAGCCCCACAGACCTGGGGGCTGCAGGCTTTCCTGCTGTCTTCAGCCTCAAAGCCACCCTTTCCCACTTGGCGCCCTATCAGGCACAAAAATGGCCATACGGCTGGAGATGGGTCCCCCGCCCAAAGAGCCAGCAGGGAAAACTATGCCTTGTTCTAAAGCTCTTTGGGAACCGCTTGCGTAGCCCCACAGACCTGGGGGCTGCGGGCTTTCCTGCTGCCTTCAGCCTCGACACCACCCTTTCCCACTTGGCGCCGCGCCAGGCACAAAAGTGGCCATACGGCTGGAGATGGGTCCCCCGCCCAAAGAGCCAGCAGGGAAAATTATGCCTTGTTCTAAAGCTCTTTGGGAACCGCTTGCGTAGCCCCACAGACCTGGGGGCTGCGGGCTTTCCTGCTGCCTTTAGCCTCGACACAACCCTTTCCCACTTGGCGCCGCGCCAGGCTCAAAAATGGCCATACGGCTGGAGATGGGTCCCCCGCCCAGAGAGCCAGCAGGGAAAACTATGCCTTGTTCTAAAGCTCTTTGGGAACCGCTTGCGTAGCCCCACAGACCTGGGGGCTGCGGGCTTTCCTGCTGCCTTCAAGCCTCAAAGCCACCCTTTCCCACTGGGCGCCGGGCCAGGCACAAAAATGGCCTATGGCTGGAGATGGGTCCCCCGAACAAAGAGCCAGCAGGGAAAACTATGCCTTGTTCTAAAGCTCTTTGGGAACTGCTTGTGTAGCCCCACAGACCTGGGGGCTGCAGGCTTTCCTGCTGCCTTCAGCCTCAAAGCCACCCTTTCCCACTTGGCGCCCTATCAAGCACAAAAATGGCCTATGGCTGGAGATGGGTCCCAGGCCCAAAGAGCCAGCAGGGAAAACTATGCCTTGTTCTAAAGCTCTTTGGGAACCGCTTGCTTGGCCCCACAGACGTGGGGGCTGCGGGCTTTCCTGCTGCCTTCAGCCTCGACACCACCCTTTCCCACTTGGCGCCGCGCCAGGCACAAAAATGGCCATACGGCTGCAGATGGGTCCCCCGCCCAGAGAGCCAGCAGGGAAAACTATGCCTTGTTCTAAAGCTCTTTGGGAACCGCTTGCGTAGCCCCACAGACCTGGGGGCTGCAGGCTTTGCTGCTGCCTTCAGCCTCAAAGCCACCCTTTCCCACTTGGCGCCGCGCCAGGCTCAAAAATGGCCATACGGCTGGAGATCGGTCCCCCGCCCTAAGAGCCAGCAGGGAAAACTATGCCTTGTTCTAAAGCTCTTTGGGAACCGCTTGCGTAGCCCCACAGACCTGGGGGCTGCAGGCTTTGCTCCTGCCTTCAGCCTCAAAGCCACCCTTTCCCACCTGGCGCCGCGCCAGGCTCAAAAATGGCCATACGGCTGGAGATGGGTCCCCGCCCAGAGAGCCAGCAGGGAAAACTATGCCTTGTTCTAAAGCTCTTTGGGAACCGCTTGCGTAGCCCCACAGACCTGGGGACTGCGGGCTTTCCTGCTGCCTTCAGCCTCGACACCACCCTTTCCCACTTGGCGCCGCGCCAGGCACAAAAATGGCCATACGGCTGGAGATGGGTCCCCCGCCCAAAGAGCCAGCAGGGAAAACTATGCCTTGTTCTAAAGCTCTTTGGGAACCGCTTGCGTAGCCCCACAGACCTGGGGGCTGCGGGCTTTCCTGCTGCCTTCAGCCTCGACACCACCCTTTCCCACTTGGCGCCCTATCAGGCACAAAAATAGCCATACGGCTGGAGATGTGTCCCCCGCCCAAAGAGCCAGCAGGGAAAACTATGCCTTGTTCTAAAGCTCTTTGGGAACCGCTTGCGTAGCCCCACAGACCTGGGGGCTGCGGGCTTTGCTGCTGCCTTCAGCCTCAAAGCCACCCTTTCCCACTTGGCGCCGCGCCAGGCACAAAAATGGCCATACGGCTGGAGATGGGTCCCCCGCCCAAAGAGCCAGCAGGGAAAACTATGCCTTGTTCTAAAGCTCTTTGGGAACCGCTTGCGTAGCCCCACAGACCTGGGGGCTGCGGGCTTTCCTGCTGCCTTCACCCTCAAAACCACCCTTTCCCACTTGGCGCCGCGCCAGGCTCAAAAATGGCCATACGGCTGGAGATGGGTCCCCCGCCCAGAGAGCCAGCAGGGAAAACTATGCCTTGTTCTAAAGCTCTTTGGGAACTGCTTGCGTAGCCCCACAGACCTGGGGGCTGCGGGCTTTCCTGCTGCTTTCAAGCCTCAAAGCCACCCTTTCCCACTGGGCGCCGGGCCAGGCACAAAAATGGCCTATGGCTGGAGATGGGTCCCCCGAACAAAGAGCCAGCAGGGAAAACTATGCCTTGTTCTAAAGCTCTTTGGGAACTGCTTGCGTAGCCCCACAGACCTGGGGGCTGCAGGCTTTCCTGCTGCCTTCAGCCTCAAAGCCACCCTTTCCCACCTGGCGCCGCGCCAGGCACAAAAATGGCCATACGGCTGGAGATGGGTCCCCCGCCCAGAGAGCCAGCAGGGAAAACTATGCCTTGTTCTAAAGCTCTTTGGGAACCGCTTGCTTGGCCCCACAGACCTGGGGGCTGCGGGCTTTCCTGCTGTCTTCAGCCTCAAAGCAACCCTTTCCCACTTGGCGCCCTATCAAGCACAAAAATGGCCTATGGCTGGAGATGGGTCCCATGCCCAAAGAGCCAGCAGGGAAAACTATGCCTTGTTCTAAAGCTCTTTGGGAACCGCTTGCGTAGCCGCACAGACCTGGGGGCTGCGGGCTTTCCTGCTGCCTTCAGCCTCAAAACCACCCTTTCCCACTTGGCCCCCGGCCAGGCACAAAAATGGCCATACGGCTGGAGATGGGTCCCCCGCCCAAAGAGCCAGCAGGGAAAACTATGCCTTGTTCTAAAGCTCTTTGGGAACCGCTTGCGTAGCCCCACAGACCTGGGGGCTGCGGGCTTTCCTGCTGCCTTCAGATTCAAAGCCATCCTTTCCCTCTTGGGGCTTCGCCAGGCACAAAAATGGCCATACGGCTGGAGATGGGTCCCCCGCCCAAAGAGCGAGCAGGGAAAACTATGCCTTGTTCTAAAGCTCTTTGGGAACCGCTTGCGTAGCCCCACAGACTTGGGGGCTGCGGGCTTTCCTGCTGCCTTCAGCCTCGACACCACCCTTTCCCACCTGGCGCCGCGCCAGGCTCAAAAATGGCCATACGGCTGGAGATGGGTCCCCCGCCCAGAGAGCCAGCAGGGAAAACTATGCCTTGTTCTAAAGCTCTTTGGGAACCGCTTGCGTAGCCCCACAGACCTGGGGGCTGCGGGCTTTCCTGCTGCCTTCAAGCCTCAAAGCCACCCTTTCCCACTGGGCGCCGGGCCAGGCACAAAAATGGCCTATGGCTGGAGATGGGTCCCCCGAACAAAGAGCCAGCAGGGAAAACTATGCCTTGTTCTAAAGCTCTTTGGGAACTGCTTGCGTAGCCCCACAGACCTGGGGGCTGCAGGCTTTGCTGCTGCCTTCAGCCTCAAAGCCACCCTTTCCCACTTGGCGCCGGGCCAGGCACAAAAATGGCCATACGGCTGGAGATGGGTCCCCCGCCCAAAGAGCCAGCAGGGAAAAGTATGCCTTGTTCTAAAGCTCTTTGGGAACCGCTTGCGTAGCCCCACAGACCTGGGGGCTGCGGGCTTTGCTGCTGCCTTCAGCCTCAAAGCCACCCTTTCCCACTTGGCGCCGCGCCAGGCACAAAAATGGCCATACGGCTGGAGATGGGTCCCCCGCCCAAAGAGCCAGCAGGGAAAACTATGCCTTGTTCTAAAGCTCTTTGGGAACCGCTTGCGTAGCCCCACAGACCTTGGGGCTGCGGGCTTTCCTGCTGCCTTCAGCCTCGACAGCACCCTTTCCCACTTGGCTTCGCGCCAGGCACAAAAATGGCCTATGGCTGGAGATGGGTCCCATGCCCTAAGAGCGAGCAGGGAAAACTATGCCTTGTTCTAAAGCTCTTTGGGAACCGCTTGCGTAGCCCCACAGACCTGGGGGCTGCGGGCTTTCCTGCTGCCTTCAGCCTCAAAGCCACCCATTCCCACTTGGCGCCGGGCCAGGGACAAAAATGGCCATACGGCTGGAGATGGGTCCCATGCCCAAAGAGCCAGCAGGGAAAACTATGCCTTGTTCTAAAGCTCTTTGGGAACCGCTTGCTTGGGCCCACAGACCTGGGGGCTGCAGGCTTTGCTGCTGCCTTCAGCCTCGACACCACCCTTACCCACTTGGCGCCGCGCCAGGCACAAAAATGGCCATACGGCTGGAGATGGGTCCCCCGCCCAAAGAGCCAGCAGGGAAAATTATGCCTTGTTCTAAAGCTCTTTGGGAACCGCTTGCGTAGCCGCACAGACCTGGGGGCTGCAGGCTTTCCTGCTGCCTTCAGCCTCAAAACCACCCTTTCCCACTACGCACCGCGCCAGGCACAAAAATGGCCATACGGCTGGAGATGGGTCCCCCACCCAAAGAGCCAGCAGGGAAAACTATGCCTTGTTCTAAAGCTCTTTGGGAACCGCTTGCGTAGCCCCACAGACCTGGGGGCTGCAGGCTTTCCTGCTGTCTTCAGCCTCAAAGCCACCCTTTCCCACTTGGCGCCCTATCAGGCACAAAAATGGCCTATGGGTGGAGATGGGTCCCATGCCCAAAGAGCCAGCAGGGAAAACTATGCCTTGTTCTAAAGCTCTTTGGGAACCGCTTGCGTAGCCCCACAGACCTGGGGGCTGCGGGCTTTCCTGCTGCCTTCAGCCTCGATACCACCATTTCCCACTTGGCGCTGCGCCATGCACAAAAATGGCCATACGGCTGGAGATGGGTCCCCCGCCCAAAGAGCCAGCAGGGAAAACTATGCCTTGTTCTAACGCTCTTTGGGAACCGCTTGCGTAGCCCCACAGACCTGGGGGCTGCGGGCTTTCCTGCTGCCTTTAGCCTCGACACCACCCTTTCCCTCTTGGCGCCGCGCCAGGCACAAAAATGGCCGTACGGCTGGAGATGGGTCCCCCGCCCAAAGAGCCAGCAGGGAAAACTATGCCTTGTTCTAAAGCTCTTTGGGAACCGCTTGCGTAGCCGCACAGACCTGGGGGCTGCGGGCTTTCCTGCTGCCTTCAGCCTCAAAGCCACCCTTTCCCACTTTGCGCCGGGCCAGGCACAAAAATGGCCATACGGCTGGAGATGGGTCCCCCGCCCAAAGAGCCAGCAGGGAAAACTATGCCTTGTTCTAAAGCTCTTTGGGAACCGCTTGCGTAGCCCCACAGACCTTGGGGCTGCGGGCTTTCCTGCTGCCTTCAGCCTCGACAGCACCCTTTCCCACTTGGCTTCGCGCCAGGCACAAAAATGGCCTATGGCTGGAGATGGGTCCCATGCCCTAAGAGCCAGCTGGGAAAACTATGCCTTGTTCTAAAGCTCTTTGGGAACCGATTGCGTAGCACCACAGACCTGGGGGCTGCAGGCTTTGCTCCTGCCTTCAGCCTCAAAGCCACCCTTTCCCACCTGGCGCCGCGCCAGGCACAAAAATGGCCATACGGCTGGAGATGGGTCCCCCGCCCAGAGAGCCAGCAGGGAAAACTATGCCTTGTTCTAAAGCTCTTTGGGAACCGCTTGCGTAGCCCCACAGACCTGGGGGCTGCGGGCTTTCCTGCTGTCTTCAGCCTCAAAGCAACCCTTTCCCACTTGGCGCCCTATCAAGCACAAAAATGGCCTATGGCTGGAGATGGGTCCCATGCCCAAAGAGCCAGCAGGGAAAACTATGCCTTGTTCTAAAGCTCTTTGGGAACCGCTTGCGTAGCCCCACAGACCTGGGGGCTGCGGGCTTTCCTCCTGCCTTCAGCCTCAAAACCACCCTTTCCCACTTGGCCCCCGGCCAGGCACAAAAATGGCCATACGGCTGGAGATGGGTCCCCCGCCCAAAGAGCCAGCAGGGAAAACTATGCCTTGTTCTAAAGCTCTTTGGGAACCGCTTGCGTAGCCCCACAGACCTGGGGGCTGCGGGCTTTCCTGCTGCCTTCAGATTCAAAGCCATCCTTTCCCTCTTGGGGCTTCGCCAGGCACAAAAATGGCCATACGGCTGGAGATGGGTCCCCCGCCCAAAGAGCGAGCAGGGAAAACTATGCCTTGTTCTAAAGCTCTTTGGGAACCGCTTGCGTAGCCCCACAGACCTGGGGGCTGCGGGCTTTCCTGCTGCCTTCAGCCTCGACACCACCCTTTCCCACTTGGCGCCGCGCCAGGCTCAAAAATGGCCATACGGCTGGAGATGGGTCCCCCGCCCTAAGAGCCAGCAGGGAAAACTATGCCTTGTTCTAAAGCTCTTTGGGAACCGCTTGCGTAGCCCCACAGACCTGGGGGCTGCAGGCTTTGCTCCTGCCTTCAGCCTCAGAGCCACCCTTTCCCACCTGGCGCCGCGCCAGGCTCAAAAATGGCCATACGGCTGGAGATGGGTCCCCGCCCAGAGAGCCAGCAGGGAAAACTATGCCTTGTTCTAAAGCTCTTTGGGAACCGCTTGCGTAGCCCCACAGACCTGGGGACTGCGGGCTTTCCTGCTGCCTTACGCCTCGACACCACCCTTTCCCACTTGGCGCCGCGCCAGGCACAAAAATGGCCATACGACTGGAGATGGGTCCCCCGCCCAAAGAGCCAGCAGGGAAAACTATGCCTTGTTCTAAAGCTCTTTGGGAACCGCTTGCATAGCCCCACAGACCTGGGGGCTGCAGGCTTTCCTGCTGTCTTCAGCCTCAAAGCCACCCTTTCCCACTTGGCGCCCTATCAGGCACAAAAATGGCCATACGGCTGGAGATGGGTCCCCCGCCCAAAGAGCCAGCAGGGAAAACTATGCCTTGTTCTAAAGCTCTTTGGGAACCGCTTGTGTAGCCCCACAGACCTGGGGGCTGCGGGCTTTCCTGCTGCCTTCAGCCTCGACACCACCCTTTCCCACTTGGAGCCCTATCAGGCACAAAAATGGCCATACGGCTGGAGATGGGTCCCCCGCCCAAAGAGCCAGCAGGGAAAACTATGCCTTGTTCTAAAGCTCTTTGGGAACCGCTTGCGTAGCCCCACAGACCTGGGGGCTGCGGGCTTTGCTGCTGCCTTCAGCCTCGACACCACCCTTTCCCACTTGGCGCCGCGCCAGGCACAAAAATGGCCATACGGCTGGAGATGGGTCCCCCGCCCAAAGAGCCAGCAGGGAAAATTATGCCTTGTTCTAAAGCTCTTTGGGAACCGCTTGCGTAGCCCCACAGACCTGGGGGCTGCGGGCTTTCCTGCTGCCTTTAGCCTCGACACAACCCTTTCCCACTTGGCGCCGCGCCAGGCTCAAAAATGGCCATACGGCTGGAGATGGGTCCCCCGCCCAGAGAGCCAGCAGGGAAAACTATGCCTTGTTCTAAAGCTCTTTGGGAACCGCTTGCGTAGCCCCACAGACCTGGGGGCTGCGGGCTTTCCTGCTGCCTTCAAGCCTCAAAGCCACCCTTTCCCACTGGGCGCCGGGCCAGGCACAAAAATGGCCTATGGCTGGAGATGGGTCCCCCGAACAAAGAGCCAGCAGGGAAAACTATGCCTTGTTCTAAAGCTCTTTGGGAACTGCTTGTGTAGACCCACAGACCTGGGGGCTGCAGGCTTTCCTGCTGCCTTCAGCCTCAAAGCCACCCTTTCCCACTTGGCGCCCTATCAAGCACAAAAATGGCCTATGGCTGGAGATGGGTCCCAGGCCCAAAGAGCCAGCAGGGAAAACTATGCCTTGTTCTAAAGCTCTTTGGGAACCGCTTGCTTGGCCCCACAGACGTGGGGGCTGCGGGCTTTCCTGCTGCCTTCAGCCTCGACACCACCCTTTCCCACTTGGCGCCGCGCCAGGCACAAAAATGGCCATACGGCTGCAGATGGGTCCCCCGCCCAGAGAGCCAGCAGGGAAAACTATGCCTTGTTCTAAAGCTCTTTGGGAACCGCTTGCGTAGCCCCACAGACCTGGGGGCTGCAGGCTTTGCTGCTGCCTTCAGCCTCAAAGCCACCCTTTCCCACTTGGCGCCGGGCCAGGCACAAAAATGGCCATACGGCTGGAGATGGGTCCCCCGCCCAAAGAGCCAGCAGGGAAAACTATGTCTTGTTCTAAAGCTCTTTGGGAACCGCTTGCGTAGCCCCACAGACCTGGGGGCTGCGGGCTTTGCTGCTGCCTTCAGCCTCAAAGCCACCCTTTCCCACTTGGCGCCGGGCCAGGCACAAAAATGGCCATACGGCTGGAGATGGGTCCCCCGCCGAAAGAGCCAGAAGGGAAAACTATGCCTTGTTCTAAAGCTCTTTGGGAACCGCTTGCTTGGCCCCACAGACCTGGGGGCTGCAGTCTTTGCTGCTGCCTTCAGCCTCAACACCACCCTTTCCCACTTGGCGCTGGGCCAGGGACAAAAATGGCCATACGGCTGGAGATGGGGCCCCTTCCAAAAGAGCCAGCAGGGAAAACTATGCCTTGTTCTAAAGCTCTTTGGGAACCGCTTGCATAGCCCCACAGACCTGGGGGCTGCGGGCTTTCCTGCTGCCTTCAGATTCAAAGCCACCCTTTCCCTCTTGGGTCTTCGCCAGGCACAAAAATGGCCATACGGCTGGAGATGGGTCCCCCGCCCTAAGAGCCAGCAGGGAAAACTATGCCTTGTTCTAAAGCTCTTTGGGAACCGCTTGCGTAGCCCCACAGACCTGGGGGCTGCAGGCTTTGCTGCTGCCTTCAGCCTCGACACCAGCCTTTCCCACTTGGCGCCGCGCCAGGCTCAAAAATGGCCATACGGCTGGAGATGGGTCCCCCGCCCTAAGAGCCAGCAGGGAAAAACTATGCCTTGTTCTAAAGCTCTTTGGGAACCGCTTGCGTAGCCCCACAGACCTGGGGGCTGCAGGCTTTGCTGCTGCCTTCAGCCTCAAAGCCACCCTTTCCCACCTGGCGCCGCGCCAGGCTCAAAAATGGCCATATGGCTGGAGTTGGTCCCCCGCCCAAAGAGCCAGCAGGGAAAACTATGCCTTGTTCTAAAGCTCTCTGGGAACCGCTTGCTTGGGCCCACAGACCTGGGGGCTGCGGGCTTTCCTGCTGCCTTTAGCCTCGACACAACCCTTTCCCACTTGGCGCCGCGCCAGGCACAAAAATAGCCATACGTCTGGAGATGGGTCCCCCGCCCAGAGAGCCAGCAGGGAAAACTATGCCTTGTTCTAAAGCTCTTTGGGAACCGCTTGCGTAGCCCCACAGACCTGGGGGCTGCGGGCTTTCCTGCTGCCTTCAAGCCTCAAAGCCACCCTTTCCCACTGGGCGCCGGGCCAGGCACAAAAATGGCCTATGGCTGGAGATGGGTCCCCCGCCCAAAGAGCCAGCAGGGAAAACTATGCCTTGTTCTAAAGCTCTTTGGGAACCGCTTGCATAGCCCCACAGACCTGGGGGCTGCGGGCTTTCCTGCTGTCTTCAGCCTCAAAGCCACCCTTTCCCACTTGGCGCCCTATCAGGCACAAAAATGGCCATACGGCTGGAGATGGGTCCCCCGCCCAAAGAGCCAGCAGGGAAAACTATGCCTTGTTCTAAAGCTCTTTGGGAACCGCTTGCGTAGCCCCACAGACCTGGGGGCTGCGGGATTTCCTGCTGCCTTCAGCCTCGACACCAGCCTTTCCCACTTGGCGCCCTATCAGGCACAAAAATGGCCATACGGCTGGAGATGGGTCCCCCGCCCAAAGAGCCAGCAGGGAAAACTATGCCTTGTTCTAAAGCTCTTTGGGAACCGCTTGCGTAGCCCCACAGACCTGGGGGCTGCGGGCTTTGCTGCTGCCTTCAGCCTCAAAGCCACCCTTTCCCACTTGGCGCCGTGCCAGGCACAAAAATGGCCTATGGCTGGAGATGGGTCCCATGCCCAAAGAGCCAGCAGGGAAAACTATGCCTTGTTCTAAAGCTCTTTGGGAACCGCTTGCTTGGCCCCACAGACCTGGGGGCTGCGGGCTTTCCTGCTGCCTTCAGCCTCAAAACCACCCTTTCCCACTACGCACCGCGCCAGGCACAAAAATGGCCATATGGCTGGAGATGGGTCCCCCGCCCAAAGAGCCAGCAGGGAAAACTATGCCTTGTTCTAAAGCTCTCTGGGAACCGCTTGCTTGGGCCCACAGACGTGGGGGCTGCGGGCTTTCCTGCTGCCTTCAGCCTCGACACCACCCTATGCCACTACGCACCGCGCCAGGCACAAAAATAGCCATACGTCTGGAGATTGGTCCCCCACCCAAAGAGCCAGCAGGGAAAACTATGCCTTGTTCTAAAGCTCTTTGGGAACCGCTTGCGTAGCCCCACAGACCTGGGGGCTGCGGGCTTTCCTGCTGCCTTCAGCCTCGACACCACCCTTTCCCACTTGGCGCCCTATCAGGCACAAAAATGGCCATACGGCTGGAGATGTGTCCCCCGCCCAAAGAGCCAGCAGGGAAAACTATGCCTTGTTCTAAAGCTCTTTTGGAACCGCTTGCGTAGCCTCACAGACCTGGGGGCTGCGGGCTTTGCTGCTGCCTTCAGCCTCAAAGCCACCCTTTCCCACTGGGCACCGCGCCAGGCACAAAAATGGCCATACGGCTGGAGATGGGTCCCCCGCCCAAAGAGCCAGCAGGGAAAACTATGCCTTGTTCTAAAGCTCTTTGGGAACCGCTTGCGTAGCCCCACAGACCTGGGGGCTGCAGGCTTTGCTGCTGCCTTCAGCCTCAAAGCCACCCTTTCCCACCTGGCGCCGCGCCAGGCTCAAAAATGGCCATATGGCTGGAGTTGGTCCCCCGCCCAAAGAGCCAGCAGGGAAAACTATGCCTTGTTCTAAAGCTCTCTGGGAACCGCTTGCTTGGGCCCACAGACCTGGGGGCTGCGGGCTTTCCTGCTGCCTTTAGCCTCGACACAACCCTTTCCCACTTGGCGCCGCGCCAGGCACAAAAATAGCCATACGTCTGGAGATGGGTCCCCCGCCCAGAGAGCCAGCAGGGAAAACTATGCCTTGTTCTAAAGCTCTTTGGGAACCGCTTGCGTAGCCCCACAGACCTGGGGGCTGCGGGCTTTCCTGCTGCCTTCAAGCCTCAAAGCCACCCTTTCCCACTGGGCGCCGGGCCAGGCACAAAAATGGCCTATGGCTGGAGATGGGTCCCCCGCCCAAAGAGCCAGCAGGGAAAACTATGCCTTGTTCTAAAGCTCTTTGGGAACCGCTTGCATAGCCCCACAGACCTGGGGGCTGCGGGCTTTCCTGCTGTCTTCAGCCTCAAAGCCACCCTTTCCCACTTGGCGCCCTATCAGGCACAAAAATGGCCATACGGCTGGAGATGGGTCCCCCGCCCAAAGAGCCAGCAGGGAAAACTATGCCTTGTTCTAAAGCTCTTTGGGAACCGCTTGCGTAGCCCCACAGACCTGGGGGCTGCGGGATTTCCTGCTGCCTTCAGCCTCGACACCAGCCTTTCCCACTTGGCGCCCTATCAGGCACAAAAATGGCCATACGGCTGGAGATGGGTCCCCCGCCCAAAGAGCCAGCAGGGAAAACTATGCCTTGTTCTAAAGCTCTTTGGGAACCGCTTGCGTAGCCCCACAGACCTGGGGGCTGCGGGCTTTGCTGCTGCCTTCAGCCTCAAAGCCACCCTTTCCCACTTGGCGCCGTGCCAGGCACAAAAATGGCCTATGGCTGGAGATGGGTCCCATGCCCAAAGAGCCAGCAGGGAAAACTATGCCTTGTTCTAAAGCTCTTTGGGAACCGCTTGCTTGGCCCCACAGACCTGGGGGCTGCGGGCTTTCCTGCTGCCTTCAGCCTCAAAACCACCCTTTCCCACTACGCACCGCGCCAGGCACAAAAATGGCCATATGGCTGGAGATGGGTCCCCCGCCCAAAGAGCCAGCAGGGAAAACTATGCCTTGTTCTAAAGCTCTCTGGGAACCGCTTGCTTGGGCCCACAGACGTGGGGGCTGCGGGCTTTCCTGCTGCCTTCAGCCTCGACACCACCCTATGCCACTACGCACCGCGCCAGGCACAAAAATAGCCATACGTCTGGAGATTGGTCCCCCACCCAAAGAGCCAGCAGGGAAAACTATGCCTTGTTCTAAAGCTCTTTGGGAACCGCTTGCGTAGCCCCACAGACCTGGGGGCTGCGGGCTTTCCTGCTGCCTTCAGCCTCGACACCACCCTTTCCCACTTGGCGCCCTATCAGGCACAAAAATGGCCATACGGCTGGAGATGTGTCCCCCGCCCAAAGAGCCAGCAGGGAAAACTATGCCTTGTTCTAAAGCTCTTTTGGAACCGCTTGCGTAGCCTCACAGACCTGGGGGCTGCGGGCTTTGCTGCTGCCTTCAGCCTCAAAGCCACCCTTTCCCACTTGGCGCCGCGCCAGGCAGAAAAATGGCCATACGGCTGGAGATGGGTCCCCCGCCCAAAGAGCCAGCAGGGAAAACTATGCCTTGTTCTAAAGCTCTTTGGGAACCGCTTGCGTAGCCCCACAGACCTGGGGGCTGCGGGCTTTCCTGCTGCCTTCACCCTCAAAACCACCCTTTCCCACTTGGCGCCGCGCCAGGCACAAAAATGGCCATACGGCTGGAGATGGGTCCCCCGCCCAGAGAGCCAGCAGGGAAAACTATGCCTTGTTCTAAAGCTCTTTGGGAACCGCTTGCGTAGCCCCACAGACCTGGGGGCTGCGGGCTTTCCTGCTGCCTTCAAGCCTCAAAGCCACCCTTTCCCACTGGGCGCCGGGCCAGGCACAAAAATGGCCTATGGCTGGAGATGGGTCCCCCGAACAAAGAGCCAGCAGGGAAAACTATGCCTTGTTCTAAAGCTCTTTGGGAACTGCTTGCGTAGCCCCAGAGACCTGGGGGCTGCAGGCTTTCCTGCTGCCTTCAGCCTCAAAGCCACCCTTTCCCACTTGGCGCCCTATCAAGCACAAAAATGGCCTATGGCTGGAGATGGGTCCCAGGCCCAAAGAGCCAGCAGGGAAAACTATGCCTTGTTCTAAAGCTCTTTGGGAACCGCTTGCTTGGCCCCACAGACGTGGGGGCTGCGGGCTTTCCTGCTGCCTTCAGCCTCGACACCACCCTTTCCCACTTGGCGCCGCGCCAGGCACAAAAATGGCCATACGGCTGGAGATGGGTCCCCCGCCCAAAGAGCCAGCAGGGAAAACTATGCCTTGTTCTAAAGCTCTTTGGGAACCGCTTGCTTGGCCCCACAGACCTGGGGGCTGCGGGCTTTCCTGCTGCCTTCACCCTCAAAACCACCCTTTCCCACTTGGCACTGCTCCAGGCTCAAAAATGGCCATACGGCTGCAGATGGGTCCCCCGCCAGAGAGCCAGCAGGGAAAACTATGCCTTGTTCTAAAGCTCTTTGGGAACCGCTTGCGTAGCCCCACAGACCTGGGGGCTGCAGGCTTTGCTGCTGCCTTCAGCCTCAAAGCCACCCTTTCCCACTTGGCGCCGGGCCAGGCACAAAAATGGCCATACGGCTGGAGATGGGTCCCCCGCCCAAAGAGCCAGCAGGGAAAACTATGCCTTGTTCTAAAGCTCTTTGGGAACCGCTTGCGTAGCCCCCAGACCTGGGGGCTGCGGGCTTTGCTGCTGCCTTCAGCCTCAAAGCCACCCTTTCCCACTTGGCGCCGTGCCAGGCACAAAAATGGCCATACGGCTGGAGATGGGTCCCCCGCCCAAAGAGCCAGCAGGGAAAACTATGCCTTGTTCTAAAGCTCTTTGGGAACCGCTTGCTTGGCCCCACAGACCTGGGGGCTGCAGTCTTTGCTGCTGCCTTCAGCCTCAACACCACCCTTTCCCACTTGGCGCCGGGCCAGGGACAAAAATGGCCATACGGCTGGAGATGGGTCCCCTGCGAAAAGAGCCAGCAGGGAAAACTATGCCTTGTTCTAAAGCTCTTTGGGAACCGCTTGCGTAGCCCCACAGACCTGGGGGCTGCGGGCTTTCCTGCTGCCTTCAGCCTCGATACCACCATTTCCCACTTGGCGCTGCGCCAGGCACAAAAATGGCCATACGGCTGGAGATGGGTCCCCCGCCCAAAGAGCCAGCAGGGAAAACTATGCCTTGTTCTAAAGCTCTTTGGGAACCGCTTGCGTAGCCCCACAGACCTGGGGGCTGCGGGCTTTCCTGCTGCCTTTAGCCTCGACACCACCCTTTCCCTCTTGGCGCCGCGCCAGGCACAAAAATGGCCGTACGGCTGGAGATGGGTCCCCCGCCCAAAGAGCCAGCAGGGAAAACTATGCCTTGTTCTAAAGCTCTTTGGGAACCGCTTGCGTAGCCGCACAGACCTGGGGGCTGCGGGCTTTCCTGCTGCCTTCAGCCTCAAAACCACCCTTTCCCACTTGGCCCCCGGCCAGGCACAAAAATGGCCATACGGCTGGAGATGGGTCCCCCGCCCAAAGAGCCAGCAGGGAAAACTATGCCTTGTTCTAAAGCTCTTTGGGAACCGCTTGCGTAGCCCCACAGACCTGGGGGCTGCGGGCTTTCCTGCTGCCTTCAGCCTCGACACCACCCTTTCCCACTTGGCGCCGCGCCAGGCACAAAAATGGCCATACGGCTGGAGATGGGTCCCCCGCCCAAAGAGCCAGCAGGGAAAACTATGCCTTGTTCTAAAGCTCTTTGGGAACCGCTTGCGTAGCCCCACAGACCTGGGGGCTGCGGGCTTTGCTGCTGCCTTCAGCCTCAAAGCCACCCTTTCCCACTTGGCGCCGTGCCAGGCACAAAAATGGCCATACGGCTGGAGATGTGTCCCCCGCCCAAAGAGCCAGCATGGAAAACTATGCCTTGTTCTAAAGCTCTTTGGGAACCGCTTGCGTAGCCCCACAGACCTGGGGGCTGCAGTCTTTGCTGCTGCCTTCAGCCTCAACACCACCCTTTCCCACTTGGCGCCGGGCCAGGGACAAAAATGGCCATACGGCTGGAGATGGGTCCCCCGCCCAAAGAGCCAGCAGGGAAAACTATGCCTTGTTCTAAAGCTCTTTGGGAACCGCTTGCGTAGCCCCACAGACCTGGGGGCTGCGGGCTTTCCTGCTGCCTTCAGATTCAAAGCCACCCTTTCCGTCTTGGGGCTTCGCCAGGCACAAAAATGGCCATACGGCTGGAGATGGGTCCCCCGCCCAAAGAGCGAGCAGGGAAAACTATGCCTTGTTCTAAAGCTCTTTGGGATCCGCTTGCGTAGCCCCACAGACCTGGGGGCTGCAGGCTTTCCTGCTGCCTTCAGCCTCGACACCACCCTTTCCCACTTGGCGCCGCGCCAGGCTCAAAAATGGCCATACGGCTGGAGATCGGTCCCCCGCCCTAAGAGCCAGCAGGGAAAACTATGCCTTGTTCTAAAGCTCTTTGGGAACCGCTTGCGTAGCCCCACAGACCTGGGGGCTGCAGGCTTTGCTCCTGCCTTCAGCCTCAAAGCCACCCTTTCCCACCTGGCGCCGCGCCAGGCTCGAAAATGGCCATACGGCTGGAGATGGGTCCCCGCCCAGAGAGCCAGCAGGGAAAACTATGCCTTGTTCTAAAGCTCTTTGGGAACCGCTTGCGTAGCCCCACAGACCTGGGGACTGCGGGCTTTCCTGCTGCCTTCAGCCTCGACACCACCCTTTCCCACTTGGCGCCGCGCCAGGCACAAAAATGGCCATACGGCTGGAGATGGGTCCCCCGCCCAAAGAGCCAGCAGGGAAAACTATGCCTTGTTCTAAAGCTCTTTGGGAACCGCTTGCGTAGCCCCACAGACCTGGGGGCTGCGGGCTTTCCTGCTGCCTTCAGCCTCGACACCACCCTTTCCCACTTGGCGCCCTATCAGGCACAAAAATGGCCATACGGCTGGAGATGTGTCCCCCGCCCAAAGAGCCAGCAGGGAAAACTATGCCTTGTTCTAAAGCTCTTTGGGAACCGCTTGCGTAGCCCCACAGACCTGGGGGCTGCGGGCTTTGCTGCTGCCTTCAGCCTCAAAGCCACCCTTTCCCCCTTGGCGCCGCGCCAGGCTCAAAAATGGCCATACGGCTGGAGATGGGTCCCCCGCCCAGAGAGCCAGCAGGGAAAACTATGCCTTGTTCTAAAGCTCTTTGGGAACTGCTTGCGTAGCCCCACAGACCTGGGGGCTGCGGGCTTTCCTGCTGCCTTCAAGCCTCAAAGCCACCCTTTCCCACTGGGCGCCGCGCCAGGCACAAAAATGGCCTATGGCTGGAGATGGGTCCCCCGCCCAAAGAGCCAGCAGGGAAAACTATGCCTTGTTCTAAAGCTCTTTGGGAACTGCTTGCGTAGCCCCACAGACCTGGGGGCTGCAGGCTTTCCTGCTGCCTTCAGCCTCAAAGCCACCCTTTCCCACCTGGCGCCGCGCCAGGCACAAAAATGGCCATACGGCTGGAGATGGGTCCCCCGCCCAGAGAGCCAGCAGGGAAAACTATGCCTTGTTCTAAAGCTCTTTGGGAACCGCTTGCGTAGCCCCACAGACCTGGGGGCTGCGGGCTTTCCTGCTGTCTTCAGCCTCAAAGCAACCCTTTCCCACTTGGCACCCTATCAAGCACAAAAATGGCCTATGGCTGGAGATGGGTCCCATGCCCAAAGAGCCAGCAGGGAAAACTATGCCTTGTTCTAAAGCTCTTTGGGAACCGCTTGCGTAGCCCCACAGACCTGGGGGCTGCGGGCTTTCCTGCTGCCTTCAGCCTCAAAACCACCCTTTCCCACTTGGCCCCCGGCCAGGCACAAAAATGGCCATACGGCTGGAGATGGGTCCCCCGCCCAAAGAGCCAGCAGGGAAAACTATGCCTTGTTCTAAAGCTCTTTGGGAACCGCTTGCGTAGCCCCACAGACCTGGGGGCTGCGGGCTTTCCTGCTGCCTTCAGATTCAAAGCCATCCTTTCCCTCTTGGGGCTTCGCCAGGCACAAAAATGGCCATACGGCTGGAGATGGGTCCCCCGCCCAAAGAGCGAGCAGGGAAAACTATGCCTTGTTCTAAAGCTCTTTGGGAACCGCTTGCGTAGCCCCACAGACCTGGGGGCTGCGGGCTTTCCTGCTGCCTTCAGCCTCAAAACCACCCTTTCCCACTACGCACCGCGCCAGGCACAAAAATGGCCATATGGCTGGAGATGGGTCCCCCGCCCAAAGAGCCAGCAGGGAAAACTATGCCTTGTTCTAAAGCTCTCTGGGAACCGCTTGCTTGGGCCCACAGACGTGGGGGCTGCGGGCTTTCCTGCTGCCTTCAGCCTCGACACCACCCTATGCCACTACGCACCGCGCCAGGCACAAAAATAGCCATACGTCTGGAGATTGGTCCCCCACCCAAAGAGCCAGCAGGGAAAACTATGCCTTGTTCTAAAGCTCTTTGGGAACCGCTTGCGTAGCCCCACAGACCTGGGGGCTGCGGGCTTTCCTGCTGCCTTCAGCCTCGACACCACCCTTTCCCACTTGGCGCCCTATCAGGCACAAAAATGGCCATACGGCTGGAGATGTGTCCCCCGCCCAAAGAGCCAGCAGGGAAAACTATGCCTTGTTCTAAAGCTCTTTTGGAACCGCTTGCTTGGCCCCACAGACCTGGGGGCTGCGGGCTTTGCTGCTGCCTTCAGCCTCAAAGCCACCCTTTCCCACTTGGCGCCGCGCCAGGCACAAAAATGGCCATACGGCTGGAGATGGGTCCCCCGCCCAAAGAGCCAGCAGGGAAAACTATGCCTTGTTCTAAAGCTCTTTGGGAACCGCTTGCGTAGCCCCACAGACCTGGGGGCTGCGGGCTTTCCTGCTGCCTTCACCCTCAAAACCACCCTTTCCCACTTGGCGCCGCGCCAGGCACAAAAATGGCCATACGGCTGGAGATGGGTCCCCCGCCCAGAGAGCCAGCAGGGAAAACTATGCCTTGTTCTAAAGCTCTTTGGGAACCGCTTGCGTAGCCCCACAGACCTGGGGGCTGCGGGCTTTCCTGCTGCCTTCAAGCCTCAAAGCCACCCTTTCCCACTGGGCGCCGGGCCAGGCACAAAAATGGCCTATGGCTGGAGATGGGTCCCCCGAACAAAGAGCCAGCAGGGAAAACTATGCCTTGTTCTAAAGCTCTTTGGGAACTGCTTGCGTAGCCCCAGAGACCTGGGGGCTGCAGGCTTTCCTGCTGCCTTCAGCCTCAAAGCCACCCTTTCCCACTTGGCGCCCTATCAAGCACAAAAATGGCCTATGGCTGGAGATGGGTCCCAGGCCCAAAGAGCCAGCAGGGAAAACTATGCCTTGTTCTAAAGCTCTTTGGGAACCGCTTGCTTGGCCCCACAGACGTGGGGGCTGCGGGCTTTCCTGCTGCCTTCAGCCTCGACACCACCCTTTCCCACTTGGCGCCGCGCCAGGCACAAAAATGGCCATACGGCTGGAGATGGGTCCCCCGCCCAAAGAGCCAGCAGGGAAAACTATGCCTTGTTCTAAAGCTCTTTGGGAACCGCTTGCTTGGCCCCACAGACCTGGGGGCTGCGGGCTTTCCTGCTGCCTTCACCCTCAAAACCACCCTTTCCCACTTGCAACTGCTCCAGGCTCAAAAATGGCCATACGGCTGCAGATGGGTCCCCCGCCAGAGAGCCAGCAGGGAAAACTATGCCTTGTTCTAAAGCTCTTTGGGAACCGCTTGCGTAGCCCCACAGACCTGGGGGCTGCAGGCTTTGCTGCTGCCTTCAGCCTCAAAGCCACCCTTTCCCACTTGGCGCCGGGCCAGGCACAAAAATGGCCATACGGCTGGAGATGGGTCCCCCGCCCAAAGAGCCAGCAGGGAAAACTATGCCTTGTTCTAAAGCTCTTTGGGAACCGCTTGCGTAGCCCCCAGACCTGGGGGCTGCGGGCTTTGCTGCTGCCTTCAGCCTCAAAGCCACCCTTTCCCACTTGGCGCCGTGCCAGGCACAAAAATGGCCATACGGCTGGAGATGGGTCCCCCCGCCCAAAGAGCCAGCAGGGAAAACTATGCCTTGTTCTAAAGCTCTTTGGGAACCGCTTGCTTGGCCCCACAGACCTGGGGGCTGCAGTCTTTGCTGCTGCCTTCAGCCTCAACACCACCCTTTCCCACTTGGCGCCGGGCCAGGGACAAAAATGGCCATACGGCTGGAGATGGGTCCCCTGCGAAAAGAGCCAGCAGGGAAAACTATGCCTTGTTCTAAAGCTCTTTGGGAACCGCTTGCGTAGCCCCACAGACCTGGGGGCTGCGGGCTTTCCTGCTGCCTTCAGCCTCGATACCACCATTTCCCACTTGGCGCTGCGCCAGGCACAAAAATGGCCATACGGCTGGAGATGGGTCCCCCGCCCAAAGAGCCAGCAGGGAAAACTATGCCTTGTTCTAAAGCTCTTTGGGAACCGCTTGCGTAGCCCCACAGACCTGGGGGCTGCGGGCTTTCCTGCTGCCTTTAGCCTCGACACCACCCTTTCCCTCTTGGCGCCGCGCCAGGCACAAAAATGGCCGTACGGCTGGAGATGGGTCCCCCGCCCAAAGAGCCAGCAGGGAAAACTATGCCTTGTTCTAAAGCTCTTTGGGAACCGCTTGCGTAGCCGCACAGACCTGGGGGCTGCGGGCTTTCCTGCTGCCTTCAGCCTCAAAACCACCCTTTCCCACTTGGCCCCCGGCCAGGCACAAAAATGGCCATACGGCTGGAGATGGGTCCCCCGCCCAAAGAGCCAGCAGGGAAAACTATGCCTTGTTCTAAAGCTCTTTGGGAACCGCTTGCGTAGCCCCACAGACCTGGGGGCTGCGGGCTTTCCTGCTGCCTTCAGCCTCGACACCACCCTTTCCCACTTGGCGCCGCGCCAGGCACAAAAATGGCCATACGGCTGGAGATGGGTCCCCCGCCCAAAGAGCCAGCAGGGAAAACTATGCCTTGTTCTAAAGCTCTTTGGGAACCGCTTGCGTAGCCCCACAGACCTGGGGGCTGCGGGCTTTGCTGCTGCCTTCAGCCTCAAAGCCACCCTTTCCCACTTGGCGCCGTGCCAGGCACAAAAATGGCCATACGGCTGGAGATGTGTCCCCCGCCCAAAGAGCCAGCATGGAAAACTATGCCTTGTTCTAAAGCTCTTTGGGAACCGCTTGCGTAGCCCCACAGACCTGGGGGCTGCAGTCTTTGCTGCTGCCTTCAGCCTCAACACCACCCTTTCCCACTTGGCGCCGGGCCAGGGACAAAAATGGCCATACGGCTGGAGATGGGTCCCCCGCCCAAAGAGCCAGCAGGGAAAACTATGCCTTGTTCTAAAGCTCTTTGGGAACCGCTTGCGTAGCCCCACAGACCTGGGGGCTGCGGGCTTTCCTGCTGCCTTCAGATTCAAAGCCACCCTTTCCGTCTTGGGGCTTCGCCAGGCACAAAAATGGCCATACGGCTGGAGATGGGTCCCCCGCCCAAAGAGCGAGCAGGGAAAACTATGCCTTGTTCTAAAGCTCTTTGGGAACCGCTTGCGTAGCCCCACAGACCTGGGGGCTGCGGGCTTTCCTGCTGCCTTCAGCCTCGACACCACCCTTTCCCACTTGGCGCCGCGCCAGGCTCAAAAATGGCCATACGGCTGGAGATCGGTCCCCCGCCCTAAGAGCCAGCAGGGAAAACTATGCCTTGTTCTAAAGCTCTTTGGGAACCGCTTGCGTAGCCCCACAGACCTGGGGGCTGCAGGCTTTGCTCCTGCCTTCAGCCTCAAAGCCACCCTTTCCCACCTGGCGCCGCGCCAGGCTCGAAAATGGCCATACGGCTGGAGATGGGTCCCCGCCCAGAGAGCCAGCAGGGAAAACTATGCCTTGTTCTAAAGCTCTTTGGGAACCGCTTGCGTAGCCCCACAGACCTGGGGACTGCGGGCTTTCCTGCTGCCTTCAGCCTCGACACCACCCTTTCCCACTTGGCGCCGCGCCAGGCACAAAAATGGCCATACGGCTGGAGATGGGTCCCCCGCCCAAAGAGCCAGCAGGGAAAACTATGCCTTGTTCTAAAGCTCTTTGGGAACCGCTTGCGTAGCCCCACAGACCTGGGGGCTGCGGGCTTTCCTGCTGCCTTCAGCCTCGACACCACCCTTTCCCACTTGGCGCCCTATCAGGCACAAAAATGGCCATACGGCTGGAGATGTGTCCCCCGCCCAGAGAGCCAGCAGGGAAAACTATGCCTTGTTCTAAAGCTCTTTGGGAACCGCTTGCGTAGCCCCACAGACCTGGGGGCTGCGGGCTTTCCTGCTGTCTTCAGCCTCAAAGCAACCCTTTCCCACTTGGCGCCCTATCAAGCACAAAAATGGCCTATGGCTGGAGATGGGTCCCATGCCCAAAGAGCCAGCAGGGAAAACTATGCCTTGTTCTAAAGCTCTTTGGGAACCGCTTGCGTAGCCGCACAGACCTGGGGGCTGCGGGCTTTCCTGCTGCCTTCAGCCTCAAAACCACCCTTTCCCACTTGGCCCCCGGCCAGGCACAAAAATGGCCATACGGCTGGAGATGGGTCCCCCGCCCAAAGAGCCAGCAGGGAAAACTATGCCTTGTTCTAAAGCTCTTTGGGAACCGCTTGCGTAGCCCCACAGACCTGGGGGCTGCGGGCTTTCCTGCTGCCTTCAGATTCAAAGCCATCCTTTCCCTCTTGGGGCTTCGCCAGGCACAAAAATGGCCATACGGCTGGAGATGGGTCCCCCGCCCAAAGAGCGAGCAGGGAAAACTATGCCTTGTTCTAAAGCTCTTTGGGAACCGCTTGCGTAGCCCCACAGACCTGGGGGCTGCGGGCTTTCCTGCTGCCTTCAGCCTCGACACCACCCTTTCCCACCTGGCGCCGCGCCAGGCTCAAAAATGGCCATACGGCTGGAGATGGGTCCCCCGCCCAGAGAGCCAGCAGGGAAAACTATGCCTTGTTCTAAAGCTCTTTGGGAACCGCTTGCGTAGCCCCACAGACCTGGGGGCTGCGGGCTTTCCTGCTGCCTTCAAGCCTCAAAGCCACCCTTTCCCACTGGGCGCCGGGCCAGGCACAAAAATGGCCTATGGCTGGAGATGGGTCCCCCGAACAAAGAGCCAGCAGGGAAAACTATGCCTTGTTCTAAAGCTCTTTGGGAACTGCTTGCGTAGCCCCACAGACCTGGGGGCTGCAGGCTTTCCTGCTGCCTTCAGCCTCAAAGCCACCCTTTCCCACTTGGCGCCCTATCAAGCACAAAAATGGCCTATGGCTGGAGATGGGTCCCAGGCCCAAAGAGCCAGCAGGGAAAACTATGCCTTGTTCTAAAGCTCTTTGGGAACCGCTTGCGTAGCCCCACAGACCTGGGGGCTGCGGGCTTTCCTGCTGCCTTCAGCCTCGACACCACCCTTTCCCACTTGGCGCCGCGCCAGGCACAAAAATGGCCATACGGCTGGAGATGGGTCCCCCGCCCAAAGAGCCAGCAGGGAAAACTATGCCTTGTTCTAAAGCTCTTTGGGAACCGCTTGCGTAGCCCCACAGACCTGGGGGCTGCGGGCTTTCCTGCTGCCTTCAGCCTCGACACCACCCTTTCCCACTTGGCACTGCTCCAGGCTCAAAAATGGCCATACGGCTGCAGATGGGTTCCCCGCCCAGAGAGCCAGCAGGGAAAACTATGCCTTGTTCTAAAGCTCTTTGGGAACCGCTTGCGTAGCCCCACAGACCTGGGGGCTGCAGGCTTTGCTGCTGCCTTCAGCCTCAAAACCACCCTTTCCCACTTGGCGCCGGGCCAGGCACAAAAATGGCCATACGGCTGGAGATGGGTCCCCCGCCCAAAGAGCCAGCAGGGAAAACTATGCCTTGTTTTAAAGCTCTTTGGGAACCGCTTGCGTAGCCCCACAGACCTGGGGGCTGCGGGCTTTGCTGCTGCCTTCAGCCTCAAAGCCACCCTTTCCCACTTGGCGCCGTGCCAGGCACAAAAATGGCCATACGGCTGGAGATGGGTCCCCCGCCCAAAGAGCCAGCAGGGAAAACTATGCCTTGTTCTAAAGCTCTTTGGGAACTGCTTGCTTGGCCCCACAGACCTGGGGGCTGCAGTCTTTGCTGCTGCCTTCAGCCTCAACACCACCCTTTCCCACTTGGCGCCGGGCCAGGGACAAAAATGGCCATACGGCTGGAGATGGGTCCCCTGCCAAAAGAGCCAGCAGGGAAAACTATGCCTTGTTCTAAAGCTCTTTGGGAACCGCTTGCGTAGCCCCACAGACCTGGGGGCTGCGGGCTTTCCTGCTGCCTTCAGCCTCGATACCACCATTTCCCACTTGGCGCTGCGCCATGCACAAAAATGGCCATACGGCTGGAGATGGGTCCCCCGCCCAAAGAGCCAGCAGGGAAAACTATGCCTTGTTCTAAAGCTCTTTGGGAACCGCTTGCGTAGCCCCACAGACCTTGGGGCTGCGGGCTTTCCTGCTGCCTTCAGCCTCGACAGCACCCTTTCCCACTTGGCTTCGCGCCAGGCACAAAAATGGCCATACGGCTGGAGATGGGTCCCATGCCCTAAGAGCGAGCAGGGAAAACTATGCCTTGTTCTAAAGCTCTTTGGGAACCGCTTCCGTAGCCCCACAGACCTGGGGGCTGCGGGCTTTCCTGCTGCCTTCAGCCTCGACACCACCCTTTCCCACTTGGCGCCGGGCCAGGGACAAAAATGGCCATACGGCTGGAGATGGGTCCCATGCCCAAAGAGCCAGCAGGGAAAACTATGCCTTGTTCTAAAGCTTTTTGGGAACCGCTTGCGTAGCCCCACAGACCTGGGGGCTGCAGGCTTTCCTGCTGCCTTCAGCCTCAAAACCACCCTTTCCCACTACGCACCGCGCCAGGCACAAAAATGGCCATACGGCTGGAGATGGGTCCCCCGCCCAAAGAGCCAGCAGGGAAAACTATGCCTTGTTCTAAAGCTCTTTGGGAACCGCTTGCGTAGCCCCACAGACCTGGGGGCTGCAGGCTTTCCTGCTGTCTTCAGCCTCAAAGCCACCCTTTCCCACTTGGCGCCCTATCAGGCACAAAAATGGCCTATGGGTGGAGATGGGTCCCATGCCCAAAGAGCCAGCAGGGAAAACTATGCCTTGTTCTAAAGCTCTTTGGGAACCGCTTGCGTAGCCCCACAGACCTGGGGGCTGCGGGCTTTCCTGCTGCCTTCAGCCTCGATACCACCATTTCCCACTTGGCGCTGCGCCATGCACAAAAATGGCCATACGGCTGGAGATGGGTCCCCCGCCCAAAGAGCCAGCAGGGAAAACTATGCCTTGTTCTAACGCTCTTTGGGAACCGCTTGCGTAGCCCCACAGACCTGGGGGCTGCGGGCTTTCCTGCTGCCTTCAGCCTCGACACCACCCTTTCCCACTTGGCGCCGCGCCAGGCTCAAAAATGACCATACGGCTGGAGATGGGTCCCCCGCCCTAAGAGCCAGCAGGGAAAACTATGCCTTGTTCTAAAGCTCTTTGGGAACCGCTTGCGTAGCCCCACAGACCTGGGGGCTGCAGGCTTTGCTCCTGCCTTCAGCCTCAGAGCCACCCTTTCCCACCTGGCGCCGCGCCAGGCTCAAAAATGGCCATACGGCTGGAGATGGGTCCCCGCCCAGAGAGCCAGCAGGGAAAACTATGCCTTGTTCTAAAGCTCTTTGGGAACCGCTTGCATAGCCCCACAGACCTGGGGGCTGCAGGCTTTCCTGCTGTCTTCAGCCTCAAAGCCACCCTTTCCCACTTGGCGCCCTATCAGGCACAAAAATGGCCATACGGCTGGAGATGGGTCCCCCGCCCAAAGAGCCAGCAGGGAAAACTATGCCTTGTTCTAAAGCTCTTTGGGAACCGCTTGCGTAGCCCCACAGACCTGGGGGCTGCGGGCTTTCCTGCTGCCTTCAGCCTCGACACCACCCTTTCCCACTTGGCGCCCTATCAGGCACAAAAATGGCCATACGGCTGGAGATGTGTCCCCCGCCCAAAGAGCCAGCAGGGAAAACTATGCCTTGTTCTAAAGCTCTTTGGGAACCGCTTGCGTAGCCCCACAGACCTGGGGGCTGCGGGCTTTGCTGCTGCCTTCAGCCTCAAAGCCACCCTTTCCCACTTGGCGCCGCGCCAGGCACAAAAATGGCCATACGGCTGGAGATGGGTCCCCCGCCCAAAGAGCCAGCAGGGAAAATTATGCCTTGTTCTAAAGCTCTTTGGGAACCGCTTGCGTAGCCCCACAGACCTGGGGGCTGCGGGCTTTCCTGCTGCCTTTAGCCTCGACACAACCCTTTCCCACTTGGCGCCGCGCCAGGCTCAAAAATGGCCATACGGCTGGAGATGGGTCCCCCGCCCAGAGAGCCAGCAGGGAAAACTATGCCTTGTTCTAAAGCTCTTTGGGAACCGCTTGCGTAGCCCCACAGACCTGGGGGCTGCGGGCTTTCCTGCTGCCTTCAAGCCTCAAAGCCACCCATTCCCACTGGGCGCCGGGCCAGGCACAAAAATGGCCTATGGCTGGAGATGGGTCCCCCGAACAAAGAGCCAGCAGGGAAAACTATGCCTTGTTCTAAAGCTCTTTGGGAACTGCTTGTGTAGCCCCACAGACCTGGGGGCTGCAGGCTTTCCTGCTGCCTTCAGCCTCAAAGCCACCCTTTCCCACTTGGCGCCCTATCAAGCACAAAAATGGCCTATGGCTGGAGATGGGTCCCAGGCCCAAAGAGCCAGCAGGGAAAACTATGCCTTGTTCTAAAGCTCTTTGGGAACCGCTTGCTTGGCCCCACAGACGTGGGGGCTGCGGGCTTTCCTGCTGCCTTCAGCCTCGACACCACCCTTTCCCACTTGGCGCCGCGCCAGGCACAAAAATGGCCATACGGCTGCAGATGGGTCCCCCGCCCAGAGAGCCAGCAGGGAAAACTATGCCTTGTTCTAAAGCTCTTTGGGAACCGCTTGCGTAGCCCCACAGACCTGGGGGCTGCAGGCTTTGCTGCTGCCTTCAGCCTCAAAGCCACCCTTTCCCACTTGGCGCCGGGCCAGGCACAAAAATGGCCATACGGCTGGAGATGGGTCCCCCGCCCAAAGAGCCAGCAGGGAAAACTATGCCTTGTTCTAAAGCTCTTTGGGAACCGCTTGCGTAGCCCCACAGACCTGGGGGCTGCGGGCTTTGCTGCTGCCTTCAGCCTCAAAGCCACCCTTTCCCACTTGGCGCCGGGCCAGGCACAAAAATGGCCATACGGCTGGAGATGGGTCCCCCGCCGAAAGAGCCAGCAGGGAAAACTATGCCTTGTTCTAAAGCTCTTTGGGAACCGCTTGCTTGGCCCCACAGACCTGGGGGCTGCAGTCTTTGCTGCTGCCTTCAGCCTCAACACCACCCTTTCCCACTTGGCGCTGGGCCAGGGACAAAAATGGCCATACGGCTGGAGATGGGTCCCCTGCCAAAAGAGCCAGCAGGGAAAACTATGCCTTGTTCTAAAGCTCTTTGGGAACCGCTTGCATAGCCCCACAGACCTGGGGGCTGCGGGCTTTCCTGCTGCCTTCAGATTCAAAGCCACCCTTTCCCTCTTGGGGCTTCGCCAGGCACAAAAATGGCCATACGGCTGGAGATGGGTCCCCCGCCCAAAGAGCGAGCAGGGAAAACTATGCCTTGTTCTAAAGCTCTTTGGGAACCGCTTGCGTAGCCCCACAGACCTGGGGGCTGCGGGCTTTCCTGCTGCCTTCAGCCTCGACACCAGCCTTTCCCACTTGGCGCCGCGCCAGGCTCAAAAATGGCCATACGGCTGGAGATGGGTCCCCCGCCCTAAGAGCCAGCAGGGAAAACTATGCCTTGTTCTAAAGCTCTTTGGGAACCGCTTGCGTAGCCCCACAGACCTGGGGGCTGCAGGCTTTGCTGCTGCCTTCAGCCTCAAAGCCACCCTTTCCCACCTGGCGCCGCGCCAGGCTCAAAAATGGCCATATGGCTGGAGTTGGTCCCCCGCCCAAAGAGCCAGCAGGGAAAACTATGCCTTGTTCTAAAGCTCTCTGGGAACCGCTTGCTTGGGCCCACAGACGTGGGGGCTGCGGGCTTTCCTGCTGCCTTCAGCCTCAAAACCACCCTATGCCACTACGCACCGCGCCAGGCACAAAAATAGCCATACGTCTGGAGATGGGTCCCCCACCCAAAGAGCCAGCAGGGAAAACTATGCCTTGTTCTAAAGCTCTTTGGGAACCGCTTGCTTGGCCCCACAGACGTGGGGGCTGCGGGCTTTCCTGCTGCCTTCAGCCTCGACACCACCCTTTCCCACTTGGCGCCGCGCCAGGCACAAAAATGGCCATACGGCTGGAGATGGGTCCCCCGCCCAAAGAGCCAGCAGGGAAAACTATGCCTTGTTCTAAAGCTCTTTGGGAACCGCTTGCGTAGCTCCACAGACCTGGGGGCTGCAGGCTTTCCTGCTGCCTTCAGACTCGACACCACCCTTTCCCACTTGGCGCCGCGCCAGGCACAAAAATGGCCATACGACTGGACATGTGTCCGCCGCCCAAAGAGCCAGCAGGGAAAACTCTGCCTTGTTCTAAAGCTCTTTGGGAACCGCTTGCGTAGCCCCACAGACCTTAGGGCTGCAGGCTTTGCTGCTGCCTTCAGCCTCAAAACCACCCTTTCCCACTTGGCGCCGCGCCAGGCTCAAAAATGGCCATACGGCTGGAGATGGGTCCCCCGCCCAAAGAGCCAGCAGGGAAAACTATGCCTTGTTCTAAAGCTCTTTGGGAACCGCTTGCGTAGCCCCACAGACCTGGGGGCTGCGGGCTTTCCTGCTGCCTTCAGCCTCGACACCACCCTTTCCCACTTGGCGCCGTGCTAGGCACAAAAATGGCCATACAGCTGGAGATGGGTCCCCCGCCCAAGGAGCCAGCAGGGAAAACTATGCCTTGTTCTAAAGCTCTTTGGGAACCGCTTGCGTAGCCCCACAGACCTGGGGGCTGCGGGCTGTCTTGCTGCCTTCAGCCTCAAAGCCACCCTTTCACACTTGGCGCCGCGCCAGGCACAGAAATGGCCATACGGCTGGAGATGGGTCCCATGCCCAAAGAGCCAGCAGGGAAAACTATGCCTTGTTCTAAAGCTCTTTGGGAACCGCTTGCGTAGCCCCACAGACCTGGGGGCTGCGGGCTTTCCTGCTGCCTTCAGCCTCAAAACCACCCTTTCCCACTACGCACCGCGCCAGGCACAAAAATGGCCATACGGCTGGAGATGGGTCCCCCGCCCAAAGAGCCAGCTGGGAAAACTATGCCTTGTTCTAAAGCTCTTTGGGAACCGCTTGCTTGGCCCCACAGACGTGGGGGCTGCGGGCTTTCCTGCTGCCTTCAGCCTTAAAACCACTCTAGCCACTACGCACTGCGTCAGGAACAAAAATAGCCATACGGCTGGAGATGGGTCCCCCACCCAAAGAGCCAGCAGGGAAAACTATGCCTTGTTCTAAAGCTCTTTGGGAACCGCTTGCGTAGCCCCACAGACCTGGGGGCTGCAGGCTTTCCTGCTGTCTTCAGCCTCAAAGCCACCCTTTCCCACTTGGCGCCCTATCAGGCACAAAAATGGCCTATGGGTGGAGATGGGTCCCATGCCCAAAGAGCCAGCAGGGAAAACTATGCCTTGTTCTAAAGCTCTTTGGGAACCGCTTGCGTAGCCCCACAGACCTGGGGGCTGCGGGCTTTCCTGCTGCCTTCAGCCTCGATACCACCATTTCCCACTTTGCGCCGGGCCAGGCACAAAAATGGCCATACGGCTGGAGATGGGTCCCCCGCCCAAAGAGCCAGCAGGGAAAACTATGCCTTGTTCTAAAGCTCTTTGGGAACCGCTTGCGTAGCCCCACAGACCTTGGGGCTGCGGGCTTTCCTGCTGCCTTCAGCCTCGACAGCACCCTTTCCCACTTGGCTTCGTGCCAGGCACAAAAATGGCCTATGGCTGGAGATGGGTCCCATGCCCTAAGAGCCAGCTGGGAAAACTATGCCTTGTTCTAAAGCTCTTTGGGAACCGCTTGCGTAGCACCACAGACCTGGGGGCTGCAGGCTTTGCTCCTGCCTTCAGCCTCAAAGCCACCCTTTCCCACCTAGTGCCGCGCCAGGCTCAAAAATGGCCATACGGCTGGAGATGGGTCCCCCGCCCAGAGAGCCAGCAGGGAAAACTATGCCTTGTTCTAAAGCTCTTTGGGAACCGCTTGCGTAGCCCCACAGACCTGGGGGCTGCGGGCTTTCCTGCTGTCTTCAGCCTCAAAGCAACCCTTTCCCACTTGGCGCCCTATCAAGCACAAAAATGGCCATACGGATGGAGATGGGTCCCATGCCCAAAGAGCCAGCAGGGAAAACTATGCCTTGTTCTAAAGCTCTTTGGGAACCGCTTGCGTAGCCGCACAGACCTGGGGGCTGCGGGCTTTCCTGCTGCCTTCAGCCTCAAAACCACCCTTTCCCACTTGGCCCCCGGCCAGGCACAAAAATGGCCATACGGCTGGAGATGGGTCCCCCGCCCAAAGAGCCAGCAGGGAAAACTATGCCTTGTTCTAAAGCTCTTTGGGAACCGCTTGCGTAGCCCCACAGACCTGGGGGCTGCGGGCTTTGCTGCTGCCTTCAGCCTCAAAACCACCCTTTCCCACTTGGCGCTGCGCCAGGCACAAAAATGGCCATACGGCTGGAGATGGGTCCCCCGCCCAAAGAGCCAGCAGGGAAAATTATGCCTTGTTCTAAAGCTCTTTGGGAACCGCTTGCGTAGCCCCACAGACCTGGGGGCTGCGGGCTTTCCTGCTGCCTTTAGCCTCGACACAACCCTTTCCCACTTGGCGCCGCGCCAGGCTCAAAAATGGCCATACGGCTGGAGATGGGTCCCCCGCCCAGAGAGCCAGCAGGGAAAACTATGCCTTGTTCTAAAGCTCTTTGGGAACCGCTTGCGTAGCCCCACAGACCTGGGGGCTGCGGGCTTTCCTGCTGCCTTCAAGCCTCAAAGCCACCCTTTCCCACTGGGCGCCGGGCCAGGCACAAAAATGGCCTATGGCTGGAGATGGGTCACCCGAACAAAGAGCCAGCAGGGAAAACTATGCCTTGTTCTAAAGCTCTTTGGGAACTGCTTGCGTAGCCCCACAGACCTGGGGGCTGCAGGCTTTCCTGCTGCCTTCAGCCTCAAAGCCACCCTTTCCCACTTGGCGCCCTATCAAGCACAAAAATGGCCTATGGCTGGAGATGGGTCCCAGGCCCAAAGAGCCAGCAGGGAAAACTATGCCTTGTTCTAAAGCTCTTTGGGAACCGCTTGCGTAGCCCCACAGACCTGGGGGCTGCGGGCTTTGCTGCTGCCTTCAGCCTCAACACCACCCTTTCCCACTTGGCGCCGGGCCAGGGACAAAAATGGCCATACGGCTGGAGATGGGTCCCCTGCCAAAAGAGCCAGCAGGGAAAACTATGCCTTGTTCTAAAGCTCTTTGGGAACCGCTTGCGTAGCCCCACAGACCTGGGGGCTGCGGGCTTTCCTGCTGCCTTCAGATTCAAAGCCACCCTTTCCCTCTTGGGGCTTCGCCAGGCACAAAAATGGCCATACGGCTGGAGATGGGTCCCCCGCCCAAAGAGCCAGCAGGGAAAACTATGCCTTGTTCTAAAGCTCTTTGGGAACCGCTTGCGTAGCCCCACAGACCTGGGGGCTGCGGGCTTTCCTGCTGCCTTCAGCCTCGACACCACCCTTTCCCACTTGGCGCCGCGCCAGGCACAAAAATGGCCATACGGCTGGAGATGGGTCCCCCGCCCTAAGAGCCAGCAGGGAAAACTATGCCTTGTTCTAAAGCTCTTTGGGAACCGCTTGCGTAGCCCCACAGACCTGGGGGCTGCAGGCTTTGCTGCTGCCTTCAGCCTCAAAGCCACCCTTTCCCACCTGGCGCCGCGCCAGGCTCAAAAATGGCCATACGGCTGGAGATGGGTTCCCCGCTGAAGGAGCCAGCAGGGAAAACTATGCCTTGTTCTAAAGCTCTTTGGGAACCGCTTGCGTAGCCCCACAGACCTGGGGGCTGTGGGCTTTCCTGCTGCCTTCAGCCTCGACACCACCCTTTACCACTTGGCGCCGCGCCAGGCACAAAAATGGCCATACGGCTGGAGATGGGTCCCCCGCCCAAAGAGCCTGCAGGGAAAACTTTGTCTACAGTCAGTCAAGGTCGACGTACTCAACACTGATAAGAAAGATCACATGTGTTCTTGTGGTGAGGGATATCAAGTGGAAATCCTTCTCGCGGAGTGATCAAGCGATTTAAACTTTTCATCATAATCCAAAGTCTAACATGCAAAACAATTGTCTAAGCAAAGCACAATACAGTGAGTATTAGTAAAACAACAACAGAGTGAAGCATCTTGTTATAAAGTCCTGTAACTGTCGGTGACCATCCAAAAAGAGGATCTCCCCATCTATGTCCTTCGCCTCTCTTCACTCTTTCCAACGCTTTGTGTATTTCTTCAACCTGATGATGGACGGTAATCAAAGTTGTCTGTCTATTTTCTTGGGCCTCTTTCAAGAGTCGCTTCAATTCATTGTGTTTTAGCAGCTTCTTCACCAGGGAGAGATTCATTCCGATAGGGGTAGGCAACAATCTCGAATCAACGTATAATTAGGTTGTAGCAATTGAAAAGACGTAACAGGAGCTTAATAATTGAAGTCGCATCCCGTAACTTTGTGTTAGTAAAGTTCAAACACAAAGATTTGAGTGATTACTATGTCATCTCTGAATACAAGACTACAGGGAGACCTCATGCTAACGCACCCTTTCCCAATATAGTCAAGCACAGTCTCTGGGGTTTCATCGGGATGTGTCTCAAAGTGACAAACATTCTGGTTGGTGTCAAGACAAAGGTCTTGTGCTTTGAGAGTATTACTCTCACAAATGAATCCTTGTTGGTCTCGTGAAACGCATGCGTCAACATCAGCAGTTTGCCATTTAGTCTCATTTTGTCGTGCCCAACCTCTGTGCTGTGTTGGATAGAGTAGAGCTCCTTGGTGATTCAACCCCAGTGCGATGATTGGGTATGTGGTGTATACGGAGGCATTGCGTATCGTTAAGACAAAAGCTGTGGCTTTGCTCTCAGTGGGATCGTAGGTGAAATTAACCAGATACCACCTGGACTGAAATTTTTTCTCAAATTCAATTGCGTTATCCCATATTACTTTTCGAATTTCGGTGGGCAAGGTGCCTTCTTTACCTTCCCTTATGATTGCGGCTGTCATAGATTGCATCCACAATTGGGCTTGGATACAACTAAGAGCCAAGGAAACATTGCTTTGAGTTGTACCAAGTGCATCTGTGATCAGCTGATGGTCTTTTTCACCCGTTTCTTCCCATTGAGGCAATATATTCTATAAAAGCCGTTGGTGGTTTCCCAATGCTAATAGAGAGGACCGTAGGGGATGTCTTAATTTGTCCAGATCAGTAGCGGTTGTGACTAGTTTGTTGGCAAGTATCTCAGCATCTATACTATTCAAGACTCCCAGGCCTGTTCCTAAGATACCAGTCGCATCCCTCTTCCGTCCGTGTGAAGTGGCAAGAGTTCGTTTGCGTAACCATGCTGACCATTCTGCATAAGATGTACTCAGGAATGGTGAGCAGGTGGGTTTGATCGCAGAGATTTTAATCTGCATTGACAATTCTGCTCGTTTGAGGGAATATGTGGGATTAAACAGTACCTGTTGTTGACCTGTGTGTGTTTAATAACGTAAGGGCCAATGTTGAAAATGTAAGGAGTTAGTCTAATGGAGGGCTTAGAAAAGAGAGAGGTGGTTTTTTTTTTTTTTCTCTTAGAAGAGAGAGCCTTTGAGAGTTTGTGGGGTGTAGGTTCTGGATTCATTTCAGCAAGTTCAGGTGTATTTGAGTCAATCATAAATTCAAATAACAATTCTGTGCCCTTGTAGCCCCAAATACAGTACACTACTGTAGGTTTGATGAAAGTGAAATTGTGCCAGCAATCTGAATTTGGCTCCATAATTTTCTAACAATCAGTGTTGTATTTGTCCGCTTTGGTAGAGTCTACATAGATGGTTTTAATTACAGTTGGCCTGTGGTGATTAGACCCGTTGATAAATCGGCAACCAATGTGTGTTCTTGTGGAATAATTACTAAATTGGCCAAGAATACAAAAATACAGCATTGTTCACACATTAAGGAAAGTCATAAAATCAAGAGGCTTCTGAGGTAGAATACAGCCGCAGCTAGCACACGAAGAATGCAACAGCTGTGATTCCCTGTACAAGGTTGTTTGCGAAACTACACGAGGGATGGAACGGAACGCGCTTGTTCCGTGGCCTTCCCTTGTGACGAATAGCAGATATGGGGACGAGATGGTACTACGGAACTGATAAGCGGCTTACACGCCACCCGAGCCAACATTTCGTCAAATGTTGATGAAATGCTGTCCTTTTGTGCGAACTTTGCTCACCACAATGTACCAAAACACACCTCCATCCCGGAGGCTATCCGCCCCCGAGGTGTGAACACTCCTCCTTGAGTACATTAATCATAATAAAAGTACATATGACTAAAGTCACTCAAACTCCACTTTGAAGTTAAAAAAATAATATAAAAATAGCCCAAGAGAGGGGGGATGTCTGGGAAGACACCATCGCGAAGAATCCCACCGCTGTTTTCTGGGATCAGTCGACGGGCTGAGCCTTTCTTCCCCCTCATAAGGACGCCTTTGGGTAAGACTTTGATTACACCGAGTGCTTTCTCGGGGACTCTAGAAATTTCTCTAGAGAATCTCTACCCTACATTTATAGCCAGGCTGTATCGTTTATAATTTTGTCGCGCGTTTGTCTATTTAACAATGTCTTTATTTGCACGTGCTTTGCAGACAGTGTATTTATCACCGGCAATCCTAAAGAACCTGTATATCTGTTGTTTAAATAAACTGCACTGGTTCAGTAGCTAGTCGTTTCGCTTTCTCACTGAACGCGACCAAAACTTGAGAGAGGCCGTGCTGGTTCAGGAGCACGACTAGACTGAAGGTGCAGCCCACTATTAGTGTCTCCAAATCGTAATAGTTTAACACATATTAAACGCGATTGGGCTGATAGTGCTGAATTGGGCATCACTCAGAATTGAAACCCAGCCGCACCTGGCCTCCCACCTCGGTGAGGAGTGTTAGAACGCAAGGGGGTTTATCTTCTGCCAAAACCGCTTGGCCCCGTTTCACGCAACAGAATTTGGCGTAGTCGGCAGGATTGCCATGGATAAACTGCTGCAAAAATATGATTGTGCCCCTTCCCAGGCTGGGAAGGAGTGGGCCCAAAAATTTTGGAAGGATGAAGAGAAAGTGGTGGAACGTATTGAAGAGCGTCGGGTTTCACAGAAGCTCAGAGCGGGGAAAGGCAAGGGTGTGATTTGTGCTGTGTTAGGCGCCTGTTTATCTTGTGCACAACAAGAAGCTAGAGAAACCCCCGCTCCTAATCTGATTTCAGCTGTAGAATATGCAACCCTGAAATCGGAGAATGAGGTGCTGAAGTCATCATTAGCCTTGCAAAAGGAGACAGGAGAAAGATTAAGAACTCAAGTCGATAAGCTTGTGAGTGAGAATGAATGTTTAGGAAACCGGAATGCTCAACTTGGGAGTGAAAATCGCCAACTTAAAATGTTATTGAAAGGGTGACCGGGCTCTTAGATAAAATGCAGCCCTCGACCCAGGTCCAACAGATTCGTAAGTTAATGTGTTATCCAAATTCCGGAACCCAGACCGGAGATTTTTTTGTCTAATAGTGAGGATGACGAAGAAGATGAGGAGGAAAGGACTTTTACTTTGAAATCCCAAGTTTTTCCTTTACGTCCTCTGGTTAAAACTGAAACTGCAGTTGATGATGGTGATGAAATTCACACCACTGTGCGTACCGTTCCATGGACACCAACCGAGTTAACAAAAATAAGGGAGAAATATTCGAGGCGACCAGAAGAGTCAGCTGTTGAGTACGTGTGGCGAGTTTCTTCTGAAGGGGGGGGCAGAATTATGCTGAGTGAGGAAGAAGCAGGAGACTCTTGGGGACCAGGAGTGTTTTTAACCACTATGCCTGGGGATCATAATTATTCCCTAACCGCTCGAGCAGCCTATTGGGCAAGGCGTATGGATCCGCGAGAGAGGGGGGAGCCGTTAGAGATTAGAGCTACAGGCTACTCTGATCTGTTTGCGGCTGTACGGAAAGCAGCTTGTCTGCAAGCCATGTATGACAGAGAGGAATTTCGGAAATCCCCAATGTCAGCCCCTATCGACCCGGATCGATTAGCCCCTCTCATCCGTGGTCTTCCCGGTTGCCTGAAACCGTTCCTTGTTCGCACTCAAGATCGTATACGGGATGCTCGGGGTGCTCATGGGCGGGGCCGTCGTCACTACATGCCCACCTGGAATGTACAGGAAATAGATCAATATGGGCGCCGAATGGGCTGGGCCAGCCAAACTAGTGAGAAATCCTCCGAACACCCGCGAAAGGTTCGCCAAGTCCAAACTCACACTCAAAACCCTAAATCAGAGGGAAGGTTTAAGCCAGATAAGGACCGGAATGAGTTGTGGCGTAAAGCCCTACAATTAGGGGTGCCCCGACAATTCTTGCACGGTGACCCTACGGGAGATCTCCGTACGCTAGTCCAATCTCTACCTAGAAAGAATAATGCGGCTGGGGAGAAAAGTCTAACCAGAGAATCCCCAAGCCGTGAGAAAACTGTGCCTTCTGCACCGGAACATAACTTGATTGATTTGACAGAGTCCCAGCCACAACACTCCTATCCCCGGGGAGGGCACTGAGCAACCCTGTCGGGCAGGTACTAGCAATCCAATGGCGCTCTCATAAAGACTCCGAACCTGTTATTGTCATTCCTGTTGGACCCCGGAAGATATTGGTAAATTTTATTATTGATACCGGAGCCCAAATGTCTGCAATCACTAACGAAACGGCACAACTTCTAGGTATAAATCCCACCCGACGCAGAGTCAACTTCACAGGAATTGATGGTGTGGTAAAAACATGCCCCACTGCAAAAATTAACCTCTGGTTGCCGGGAGAGCAGCGAATGACTAGGGCAGAAGTGTTAGTGGGTGCCTCACGTAGACCCGACTCAAAGTGTCAGGGACCCGCACAGGAAGTTAAATTCCTGGGGGTCTGGTGGATTAAGGGAGCTGCTTCTGTCCCTCAGGATACCCTGAAAAAATAGAACATGGACAGAATCCTTCCAGCACGAAGGAGTTACAGCAGGTCCTGGGAACTTTAAGTTATTGGCGTAAACACATCCCTGGCTTTTCCATCATTGCTCGCCCCCTTCATAGCTTGCCAAAAAAGGGTAAATCCTGGGTGTGGACTGAACAACACACTAATGCTCTGCAATTACTAATAAAGGAGCTAAGGTTATTCCAACAACTTGGCCCCATACATCCAACTGACCCTGTCCATGTAGAATGGGGGCTCAGTGAACATGGTTCCCGTTGTAATTTATGGCAGAAGGGACCAGCAGGACCGGAGAGACCATTAGAATTTTGCTCCCACTCCTTCAATGATACTGAATGCAGCTATTCAGACCTGGAGAAGGGTTTACTGTCCCTGGTGCGAGCGTTGCAACGAGCAGAGCAGATAAGAAGAGAACAGAGTGTGATCTTTCCTGGGACCTTTTCGCCTCCCAGATGTGGTCCTTAAAGGGACACCACCACCAGCTGGCATTGCCCAGAGACCTACAGTTCGAAAGTGGTATGCTTATTTAGAAGGCATTAATGAAATCAAGCCAGTCTCTGAAGGCAGTGTTAAAGTATCCAAGGCTACTTCACAAGGATACCAAAGGATATAGATGGTGCCCTATTGTTCCAATCCCCACCAAACAGACCATCTCCGATCCAAGAAGCACCTCCTTTGAGGGACAGCAGTGATCTTAGAGGAGTGTGGTTTACTGGTGCGTCATCTCACCGTTAAAAAAATAAGTGCAAATATAAGGCCGTAGCACTGGAAGTAACAACGGGAGAAAGAGCAATTGAAATAGGGGAGGGTAGGGGAACTCAGAGCTGTCCTACTAGCTGCACAACATGGAGCCACCTCCTTTTACGCTGAGTCATATGCTGTTCTTAAAGGAGCCACTGAATGGCTAGGACACTGGGCAGCCAACGATTGGCAGGTGAATAGAGTCCCAGTTTGGGAGACAGATAATTGGAAGCAACTGTTGGAAATAGGAGGACAGAGACCATTGCACATTGCTTGGGTAAAAGGCCACGATCGTTCAAACTCGATCACTGCTCAGTTCAACCAACAGGTAGATGGCCTCACGCGGCTGCAACAAATTGACATTGTAGATGATGGTCGGGAATGGGAACGCTTACTTGAATCGTTACATGTTAAACGTGGCCGCACAGGCCGTCCTGACCTGTATCGGGAAGGTGGGTGGCTTGTGTCAGTTAAGCTGTGCGAACAAATAGTAACTGCCTGTTCACAATGTCGCCTACGACTCAGCAAAGATCATCCGAGTAAGGCGCCTCCCTTACACATGCGGGACAAGAAAGCGTTGTGGCATTCATGGCAGCTTGATTATATTGGGCCCTTGAGATCATCAGGTGGGAAAAGATATGTCCTGGTAGGAGTGGAGATTATCTCCAGCCTCAGTATGGCCAGCAGTTTCAAACCAGCTACGAGGGACAACACAGTGAAAGGCCTAACAGGGTGGTTCAGCACACTTCCCCTTCCCGACGAAATCCAGAGTGATAACGTTTCACACTTTACGGCTTCGGTGGTACAAGATTGGGCCAAGGAAGAAGGGATTCGATGGGTATTTCATACTCCCTGTTATCCCCAGGCTAATGGCATTGTTGAACGCACCAATAGATTGGTTAAGCGTTTTGCAAAAAGTCATGAACCTGGTTGGCATTTGCGATTGGATGATGCCATCTATCAACTAAATAACAAATGGAGTGGAGACGGCTGTCCTAAAATGAAAGCTTTCTGTGTACCTGCCAATATTATCTCGCCAAAGGCTGCCAATGAACCGGGAAAATACCCCGGAAGATTTCACCCTGGACTACCTGTGTTAGTGAAAATGCCTCAAAATGGGACGGTGCCAATGGTGCTAGCTACTCCCAAAAATCCCTATGCATGGGAAGCCAAGGATTGTTCAGGGAAGATACACCGGATCAGCACCCGGTGGACCGCACCTTCTTTTTAACCCCGTCGGTCGAATAAGACCGAGCAGATTTTCTTTTCCTTTATGTCTTACAGGAACCTTGGATGAGCTGTACAGACGGATTGGCCTACGCTACCTTTGAATGTCTCCAGGGAATCCTGACATTGAACCTGGCAATAATACTACTTTTATGATGTATGGCTATTTGGAGGCCCAAATTCTAAAATGACGAATTGGCAGATGGAATTGATGCTATTCAGTTTCACCTTTTTATTCCCTGTTGTTTGTAGTCAAAGAGACCCAGAGTGGCCATGGTCTCAAGCCTTTCTCGTCTATAATACAAGACTACAGGGAGACCTCATGCTAACGCACCCTTTCCCAATATAGTCAAGCACAGTCTCTGGGGTTTCATCGGGATGTGTCTCAAAGTGACAAGCATTCTGGTTGGTGTCAAGACAAAGGTCTTGTGCTTTGAGAGTATTACTCTCACAAATGAATCCTTGTTGGTCTCGTGAAACGCATGCGTCAACATCAGCAGTTTGCCATTTAGTCTCATTTTGTCGTGCCCAACCTCTGTGCTGTGTTGGATAGAGTAGAGCTCCTTGATGATTCAACCCCAGTGCGATGATTGGGTATATGGTGGATACTGAGGCATTGCGTATCGTTAAGACAAAAGCTGTGGCTTTGCTCTCAGTGGGATCGTAGGTGAAATTAACCAGATACCACCAGGATTGAAATTTTCTCTCAAACTCAATTGCGTTATCCCATATTACTTTTCGAATTTCGGTGGGCAAGGTGCCTTCTTCACCTTCCCTTATGATTTATGAGTTTTTGCAAAACGCTTAACCAATCCGTTGGTGCATTCAACAATGCCATTAGCCTGAGGATAATAGGGAGTATGAAATACCCATCGAATCCCTTCTTCTTTGGCCCAATCTTGTACCACTGTAGCGGTAAAGTGTGAACCGTTATCACTTTGGATTTCCTCGGGAAGGGGAAGTGTGCTGAACCACCCTTTTAGGCCTTTCACTGTGTTGTCCCCAGCAGCTGATTTGAAGCCAGTGGCCATACTGAGGCTGGAGATAATCTCCACTCCGACTAGGACATATCTTTTCCCACCTGATGATCTCAAGGGCCCAATATAATCAATCTGCCATGAATGCCACAACATTTTCTTGTCCCGCATGTGTAAGGGAGGCGCCTTACTCGGATGATCTTTGCTGAGTCGTAGGCGACATTGTGACCAGGCAGTTACTACTTGTTCGCACAGCTTAACCGACACAGGCCACCCCCGGGCTAGACCTTCCTGATACAGATCAGCACGGCCTGTATGGCCAGGCTTAATATGTAACCATTCCCGACCATCATCTACAGTGTCAATTTGTTGTAGCCGCGTGAGGCTATCTACCTGTTGGTTGAACTGAGCAGTGATCGAGTTTGAACGATCGTGGCCTTTTACCCAAGCAATGTGCAATGGTCTCTGTCCTCCTATTTCCAACAGTTGCTTCCAACTGTCTGTCTCCCAGATCGGGACTCTATTCACCTGCCAATCGTTGGCTGCCCAGTGTCCTAGCCATTCAGTGGCTCCTTTAAAAACAGCATATGAGTCAGTGTAAATGTAAGTAGCTCCATGTTGTGCAGCTAGTAGGACGGCTCTGAGTTCCCCTACTTGTGCCCTACCTTCTCCTGTTTCAATTGCTCTTTCCCCCGTTGCTACTTCCAGTGCTACGGCCTTGTATTTCCACTTGCTGTTCTCACGGTGAGATGACACACCAGTAAACCACACTCCTGTAAGATCACTGCCTGCTTTCAGAGGAGGTGCTTCTTGGATTGGAGATGGTCTGTTTGGTGGGGATTGGAACAATAGGGCACCATCTCTATCCTTCTGGAGCATGGATACTTTGATACTACCTTCAGAGACTGGCATGATATCATTAATGCCTTCTAAATAAGCATACCACTTTCGAACTGTGGGTTTCTGGGCAATGCCAGCTGGCGGTGCTGTCCCTTTACGGACCACATCTAGGAGTCGAAAAGGGCCCCGAACAATCACGCTCTGTTCTCTCCTTATCTGCTCTGCTCGTTGCAATGCTCGCACCAGGGACAGTAAACCCTTCTCCAGGTCTGAATAGCTGCTCTCAGTATCATTAAAGGCGTGAGAGCTAAATTCTAATGGTCTCTCCGGTCCTGCTGGTCCCTTCTGGCATAAATTACAACGGGAACCATGTTCACTGAGCCCCCATTCTACATGGACAGGGTCAGTTGGATGTATGGGGCCAAGTTGTTGGAATAACCTTAGCTCTTTTATTAGCAATTCTAGTGCATTAGTGTGTTGTTCAGTCGACTCCCAGGATTTACCTTTTTTGAGCAAACAATAAAGGGGGCGAGCAATGATGGAAAAGCCAGGGATGTGTTTACGCTAATAACTTAAAGTTCCCAGGACTTGCTGTAACTCCTTCGTGCTGGAAGGATTCTGTCCATGTTCTATTTTTTCAGGGTATCCTGAGGGACAGAAGCAGCTCCCTTAATCCACCAGACCCCCAGGAATTTAACTTCCTGTGCGGGTCCCTGACACTTTGAGTCGGGAATTTCCAATCCCAAATCTGATAATGTTTTTCGGATGTTTTCCATCATGTCTTGTACACTTTCTTGGTTCTCTCCCCTATTAAGATGTCATCAATAATATATTGGTATACTGTACATCCCTGTGAAACAGGAATCTCTGATAGCACTTTAGCCAAAGCATTATGGGCAATAGTGGGGGAATGTTTGTATCCTTGCGGAAAGCGGTTAAAGGTATATTGGACTCCTTTCCATGTGAATGCAAACTGCGCTTTGTCCTGCTCAAGGAGGAGAATCATAAAAAATATGTCTTTAAAATCTAAGGCAACCCTGCAAGGATGGGCAGCTCCTTTTATCATTGTCACAATTTCCGCGATATTCGGAACAGCAGCGGTCAGAGGTGCAGTGTTGGCGTTTAATTTTCCGTAATCTACTGTGAAACGCCATTGCCTTTTTGGTTTCTTTACTGGCCACACCGGTGAAAAATAAGGCGAGTGAATCCTCTTAAAGATGTCCCTTTTTTCTAAATTTGATACCAATCTGGCTGCTCCTGCAACAGCAGTTGCAGGCAGTGGATACTACAGGACAGCAGAGATTTTAGAGGGAGGGAAAAGTATGGAAGTTTCCAATAGACTCAATTTCACTGTGTCTATTACTTTTTCAAATCCTGCAAAACTTCACACTGTGGAGACATCATTAAGAAAAGGCATTAAGAAACCCTCGGACGGCAGGCTTTCGTGACGCCTTCAGCCTCAAAACAACCCTTTCCCACTTGGCGCCGCGCCAGGCACAAAAATGGCCATACGGCTGGAGATGGGTCCCCTGCCAAAAGAGCCAGCAGGTAAAACTATGCCTTGTTCTAAAGCTCTTTGGGAACCGCTTGCGTAGCCCCACAGACCTGGGGGCTGCGGGCTTTCCTGCTGCCTTCAGCCTCGACAACACCCTTTCCCACTTGGCGCTTCGCCAGGCATAAAAATGGCCATATGGCTGGAGATGGGTCCCCCGCCCAAAGAGCCAGCAGGGAAAACTATGCCTTGTTCTAAAGCTCTTTGGGAACCGCTTCCATAGCCCCACAGACCTGGGGGCTGCAGGCTTTCCTGCTGCCTTCAGCCTCAAAGCCACCCTTTCCCACTTGGCGCCGCATCAGGCACAAAAATGGCCTATGGCTGGAGATGGGTCCCATGCCCAAAGACCCAGCAAGGAAAACTATGCCTTGTTCTAAAGATCTTTGGCAACCTCTTGCGTAGCCCCACAGACCTGGGGGCTGCAGGCTTTGCTGCTGCCTTCAGCCTCGACAGCACCCTTTCACACTTGGCGTCGCGCCAGGCACGAAAATGGCCTATGGCTGGAGATGGGTCCCATGCCCAAAGAGCCAGCAGGGAAAACTATGCCTTGTTCTAAAGCTCTTTGGGAACCGCTTGCGTTGTCCCACAGACCTGGGGGCTGCAGGCTTTGCTGCTGCCTTCAGCCTCAAAACCACCCTTTCCCACTTGGCGCCGGGCCAGGCACAAAAATGGCCATACGGCTGGAAATGGGTCCCCCGTCCAAAGAGCCAGCAGGGAAAACTATGCCTTGTTCTAAAGCTCTTTGGGAACCGCTTGCGTAGCCCCACAGACCTGGGGGCTGTAGGCTTTCCTGCTGCCTTCAGCCTCAAAACCACCCTTTCCCATGACGCACCGCGCCAGGCACAAAAATGGCCTATGGCTGGAGATGGGTCCCATGCCCAAAGAGCCAGCAGGGAAAACTATGCCTTGTTCTAAAGCTCTTTGGGAACCGCTTGCGTAGCCCCACAGACCTGGGGGCTGCGGGCTCTCCTGCTGCCTTCAGCCTCAAAGCCACCCTTTCCCACTTGGCGCCGGGCCAGGCACAAAAATGGCCATACGGCTGGAGATGGGTCCCCCGCCCAAAGAGCCAGCAGGGAAAACTATGCCTTGTTCTAAAGCTCTTTGGGAACCGCTTGCGTAGCCCCACACACCTGGGGGCTGCGGGCTTTGCTGCTGCCTTCAGCCTCAAAGCCACTCTTTCCCACTTGGCGCTTCGCCAGGCATTAAAATGGCCATATGGCTGGATATGGGTCCCCCGCCCAAAGAGCCAGCAGGGAAAACTATGCCTTGTTCTAAAGCTCTTTGGGAACCGCTTGCGTAGCCCCACAGACCTGGGGGCTGCGGGCTTTCCTGCTGCCTTCAGCCTCAAAGCCACCCTTTCCCACTTGGCAAAGCGCCAGGCACAAAAATCGCCTATGGCTGGAGATGGGTCTCCAGCCCAAGGAGCCAGCAGGGAAAACTATGCCTTGTTCTAAAGCTCTTTGGGAACCGCTTCCATAGCCCCACAGACCTGGAGGCTGCAGGCTTTCCTGCTGCCTTCAGCCTCAAAGCCACCCTTTCCCACTTGGCGCTGCATCAGGCACAAAAATGGCCTATGGCTGGAGATGGGTCCCATGCCCAAAGACCCAGCAGGGAAAACTATGACTTGTTCTAAAGCTCTTTGGGAACCGCTTGCGTAGCCCCACAGACCTTGGGGCTGCAGGCTTTGCTCCTGCCTTCAGCCTCAAAGCCACCCTTTCCCACTTGGTGCCGCGCCAGGCACAAAAATGGCCATACGGCTGGAGATGGGTCCCCCGCCCAAAGAGCCAGCAGGGAAAACTATGCCTTGTTCTAAAGCTCTTTGGGAACCGCTTGCTTGGCCCCACAGACCTGGGGGCTGCAGGCTTTCCTGCTGTCTTCAGCCTCAAAGCCACCCTTTCCCACTGGGCGCCGCATCAGGCACAAAAATGGCCTATGGCTGGAGATGGGTCCCCCGCCCAGAGAGCCAGCAGGGAAAACTATGCCTTGTTCTAAAGCTCTTTGGGAACTGCTTGCGTAGTCCCACAGACCTGGGGGCTGCGGGCTTTCCTGCTGCCTTCAGCCTCAAAACCACCCTTTCCCACTACGCACCGCGCTAGGCATAGAAATAGCCATACGACTGGAGATGGGTCCCCCGCCCAAAGAGCCAGCAGGGAAAACTATGCCTTGTTCTAAAGCTCTTTGGGAACCGCTTGCATAGCCCCACAGACCTGGGGGCTGCAGGCTTTGCTGCTGCCTTCAGCCTCGACAGCACCCTTTCCCACTTGGCGCCGCGCCAGGCACAAAAACGGCCTATGGCTGGAGATGGGTCCCCCGCCCAGAGAGCCAGCAGGGAAAATTATGCCTTGTTCTAAAGCTCTTTGGGAACTGCTTGCGTAGCCCCAGAGACCTGGGGGCTGCAGGCTTTCCTGCTGCCTTCAGCCTCAAAGCCACCCTTTCCCACTTGGCGCCGCGCCAGGCACAAAAATGGCCTATGGCTGGAGATGGGTCCCATGCTCAAAGAGCCAGCAGGGAAAACTATGCATTGTTCTAAAGCTCTTTGGGAACCGCTTGCGTAGCCCCACAGACCTGGGGGCTGCGGGCTTTCCTGCTGCATTCAGCCTCCACACCACCCTTTCCCACTTGGCGCCGCGACAGGCACAAAAATGGCCCATGGCTGGAGATGGGTCCCCCGCCCAAAGAGACAGCAGGGAAAATTATGCCTTGTTCTAAAGCTCTTTGGGAACTGCTTGCGTAGTCCCACAGACCTGGGGGCTGCGGGCTTTCCTGCTGCCTTCAGCCTCAAAACCACCCTTTCCCACTACGCACCGCGCTAGGCATAGAAATAGCCATACGACTGGAGATGGGTCCCCCGCCCAAAGAGCCAGCAGGGAAAACTATGCCTTGTTCTAAAGCTCTTTGGGAACCGCTTGCGTGGCCCCACAGACGTGGGGCCTGCAGGCTTTGCTGCTGCCTTCAGCCTCAAAGCCACCCTTTCCCACTTGGCGCCGCGCCAGGCACAAAAATGGCCTATGGCTGGAGATGGGTCCCATGCCCAAAGAGCCAGCAGGGAAAACTATGCCTTGTTCTAAAGCTCTTTGGGAACCGCTTGCTTGGCCCCACAGACCTGGGGGCTGCAGGCTTTGCTGCTGCCTTCAGCCTCAAAGCCACCCTTTCCCACTTGGCGCCGCGCCAGGCACAAAAATGGCCATACGGCTGGAGATGGGTCCCCCGCCCAAAGAGCCAGCAGGGAAAACTATGCCTTGTTCTAAAGCTCTTTGGGAACCGCTTGCGTAGCCCCACAGACCTGGGGGCTGCGGGCTTTGCTGCTGCCTTCAGCGTCAAAACCACCCTTTACCACTACGCACCGCGCCAGGCACAAAAATGGCCATACGGCTGGAAATGGGTCCCCCGTCCAAAGAGCCAGCAGGGAAAACTATGCCTTCTTCTAAAGCTCTTTGGGAACCGCTTGCGTAGCCCCACAGACCTGGGGGCTGCAGGCTTTCCTGCTGCCTTCAGCCTCAAAGCCACCCTTTCCCACTTGGCGCCCTATCAGGCACAAAAATGGCCTATGGCTGGAGATGGGTCCCATGCCCAAAGAGCCATCAGGGAAAACTATGCCTTGTTCTAAAGCTCTTTGGGAACCGCTTGCGTAGCCCCACACACGTGGGGGCTGCGGGCTTTCCTGCTGCCTTCAGCCTCAAAGCCACCCTTTCCCACTTGGTGTCGCGCCAGGCACAAAAATGGCCTATGGCTGGAGATGGGTCCCATGCCCAAAGACCCAGCAGGGAAAACTATGCCTTGTTCTAAAGCTCTTTGGGAACCGCTTGCGTAGCCCCACAGACCTGGGGGCTGCAGGCTTTGCTGCTGCCTTCAGCCTCAAAGCCACCCTTTCCCACTTGGCGTCGCGCTAGGCACAAAAATGGCCATACGGCTGGAGATGGGTCCCCCGCCCAGAGAGCCAGCAAGGAAAATTTTGCCTTGTTCTAAAGCTCTTTGGGAACCGCTTGCGTAGCCGCACAGACCTGGGGGCTGCGGGCTTTCCTGCTGCCTTCAGCCTCAAAGCCACCCTTTCCCACTTGGCGCCGCATCAGGCACAAAAATGGCCTATGGCTGGAGATGGGGCCCATGCCCAAAGAGCCAGCAAGGAAAACTATGCCTTGTTCTAAAGCTCTTTGGGAACCGCTTGCGTAGCCCCACAGACCTGGGGGCTGCAGGCTTTCCTGCTGCCTTCAGCCTCAAAGCCACCCTTTCCCACTTGGCACTCCATCAGGTAAAAAAATGGCCTATGGCTGGAGATGGGTCCCATGCCCAAAGAGCCAGCAAGGAAAACTATGCCTTGTTCTAAAGCTCTTTGGGAACCGCTTGCGTGGCCCCACAGACGTGGGGCCTGCAGGCTTTGCTGCTGCCTTCAGCCTCAAAGCCACCCTTTCCCACTTGGCGCCCTATCAGGCACAAAAATGGCCTATGGCTGGAGATGGGTCCCCCGCCCAGAGAGCCAGCAGGGAAAACTATGCCTTGTTCTAAAGCTCTTTGGGAACCGCTTGCGTAGCCCTACAGACATGGGGGCTGCGGGCTTTCCTGCTGCCTTCAGCCTCGACACCACCCTTTCCCACTTGGCGCCGTGCCAGGCACAAAAATGGCCATACGGCTGGAGATGGGTCCCCCGCCCAAAGAGCCAGCAGGGAAAACTATGCCTTGTTCTAAAGCTCTTTGGGAACCGCTTGCGTAGCCCCAAAGACCTGGGGGCTGCGGGCTTTCCTGCTTCCTTCAGCCTCAAAACCACCCTTTCCCACTACGCACCGCGCCAGGCATAAAAATAGCCATACGACTGGAGATGGGTCCCCCGCCCAAAGAGCCAGCAGGGAAAACTATGCCTTGTTCTAAAGCTCTTTGGGAACCGCTTGCATAGCCCCACAGACCTGGGGGCTGCAGGCTTTGCTGCTGCCTTCAGCCTCGACAGCACCCTTTCCCACTTGGCGCCGCGCCAGGCACAAAAACGGCCTATGGCTGGAGATGGGTCCCCCGCCCAGAGAGCCAGCAGGGAAAATTATGCCTTGTTCTAAAGCTCTTTGGGAACTGCTTGCGTAGCCTCAGAGACTTGGGGGCTGCAGGCTTTCCTGCTGCCTTCAGCCTCAAAGCCACCCTTTCCCACTTGGCGCCGCGCCAGGCACAAAAATGGCCTATGGCTGGAGATGGGTCCCATGCCCAAAGAGCCAGCAGGGAAAACTATGCCTTGTTCTAAAGCTCTTTGGGAACCGCTTGCTTGGCCCCACAGGCCTGGGGGCTGCAGGCTTTGCTGCTGCCTTCAGCCTCAAAACCACCCTTTCCCACTTGGCGCCGCGCCAGGCACAAAAATGGCCATACGGCTGGAGATGGGTCCCCCGCCCAAAGAGCCAGCAGGGAAAACTATGCCTTCTTCTAAAGCTCTTTGGGAACCGCTTGCGTAGCCCCACAGACCTGGGGGCTGCAGGCTTTCCTGCTGCCTTCAGCCTCAAAGCCACCCTTTCCCACTTGGCGCCCTATCAGGCACAAAAATGGCCTATGGCTGGAGATGGGTCCCATGCCCAAAGAGCCATCAGGGAAAACTATGCCTTGTTCTAAAGCTCTTTGGGAACCGCTTGCGTAGCCCCACACACGTGGGGGCTGCGGGCTTTCCTGCTGCCTTCAGCCTCAAAGCCACCCTTTCCCACTTGGTGTCGCGCCAGGCACAAAAATGGCCTATGGCTGGAGATGGGTCCCATGCCCAAAGACCCAGCAGGGAAAACTATGCCTTGTTCTAAAGCTCTTTGGGAACCGCTTGCGTAGCCCCACAGACCTGGGGGCTGCAGGCTTTGCTGCTGCCTTCAGCCTCAAAGCCACCCTTTCCCACTTGGCGTCGCGCTAGGCACAAAAATGGCCATACGGCTGGAGATGGGTCCCCCGCCCAGAGAGCCAGCAAGGAAAATTTTGCCTTGTTCTAAAGCTCTTTGGGAACCGCTTGCGTAGCCGCACAGACCTGGGGGCTGCGGGCTTTCCTGCTGCCTTCAGCCTCAAAGCCACCCTTTCCCACTTGGCGCCGCATCAGGCACAAAAATGGCCTATGGCTGGAGATGGGGCCCATGCCCAAAGAGCCAGCAAGGAAAACTATGCCTTGTTCTAAAGCTCTTTGGGAACCGCTTGCGTAGCCCCACAGACCTGGGGGCTGCAGGCTTTCCTGCTGCCTTCAGCCTCAAAGCCACCCTTTCCCACTTGGCACTCCATCAGGTAAAAAAATGGCCTATGGCTGGAGATGGGTCCCATGCCCAAAGAGCCAGCAAGGAAAACTATGCCTTGTTCTAAAGCTCTTTGGGAACCGCTTGCGTGGCCCCACAGACGTGGGGCCTGCAGGCTTTGCTGCTGCCTTCAGCCTCAAAGCCACCCTTTCCCACTTGGCGCCGCGCTAGGCACAAAAATGGTCTATGGCTGGAGATGGGTCCCCCGCCCAGAGAGCCAGCAGGGAAAACTATGCCTTGTTCTAAAGCTCTTTGGGAACCGCTTGCGTAGCCCTACAGACATGGGGGCTGCGGGCTTTCCTGCTGCCTTCAGCCTCGACACCACCCTTTCCCACTTGGCGCCGTGCCAGGCACAAAAATGGCCATACGGCTGGAGATGGGTCCCCCGCCCAAAGAGCCAGCAGGGAAAACTATGCCTTGTTCTAAAGCTCTTTGGGAACCGCTTGCGTAGCCCCAAAGACCTGGGGGCTGCGGGCTTTCCTGCTTCCTTCAGCCTCAAAACCACCCTTTCCCACTACGCACCGCGCCAGGCATAAAAATAGCCATACGACTGGAGATGGGTCCCCCGCCCAAAGAGCCAGCAGGGAAAACTATGCCTTGTTCTAAAGCTCTTTGGGAACCGCTTGCATAGCCCCACAGACCTGGGGGCTGCAGGCTTTGCTGCTGCCTTCAGCCTCGACAGCACCCTTTCCCACTTGGCGCCGCGCCAGGCACAAAAACGGCCTATGGCTGGAGATGGGTCCCCCGCCCAGAGAGCCAGCAGGGAAAATTATGCCTTGTTCTAAAGCTCTTTGGGAACTGCTTGCGTAGCCTCAGAGACTTGGGGGCTGCAGGCTTTCCTGCTGCCTTCAGCCTCAAAGCCACCCTTTCCCACTTGGCGCCGCGCCAGGCACAAAAATGGCCTATGGCTGGAGATGGGTCCCATGCCCAAAGAGCCAGCAGGGAAAACTATGCCTTGTTCTAAAGCTCTTTGGGAACCGCTTGCTTGGCCCCACAGGCCTGGGGGCTGCAGGCTTTGCTGCTGCCTTCAGCCTCAAAACCACCCTTTCCCACTTGGCGCCGCGCCAGGCACAAAAATGGCCATACGGCTGGAGATGGGTCCCCCGCCCAAAGAGCCAGCAGGGAAAACTATGCCTTGTTCTAAAGCTCTTTGGGAACCGCTTGCGTAGCCGCACAGACCTGGGGGCTGCGGGCTTTCCTGCTGCCTTCAGCCTCAAAACCACCCTTTCCCACTTGGCGCCGCGCCAGGCACAAAAATGGCCATACGGCTGGAGATGGGTCCCATGCCCAAAGACCCAGCAGGGAAAACTATGCCTTGTTCTAAAGCTCTTTGGGAACCGCTTGCGTAGCCCTACAGACCTGGGGGCTGCGGGCTTTGCTGCTGCCTTCAGCCTCAAAGCCACCCTTTCCCACTTGGCACTCCATCAGGTAAAAAAATGGCCTATGGCTGGAGATGGGTCCCATGCCCAAAGAGCCAGCAAGGAAAACTATGCCTTGTTCTAAAGCTCTTTGGGAACCGCTTGCGTGGCCCCACAGACGTGGGGCCTGCAGGCTTTGCTGCTGCCTTCAGCCTCAAAGCCACCCTTTCCCACTTGGCGCCGCGCTAGGCACAAAAATGGTCTATGGCTGGAGATGGGTCCCCCGCCCAGAGAGCCAGCAGGGAAAACTATGCCTTGTTCTAAAGCTCTTTGGGAACCGCTTGCGTAGCCCTACAGACATGGGGGCTGCGGGCTTTCCTGCTGCCTTCAGCCTCGACACCACCCTTTCCCACTTGGCGCCGTGCCAGGCACAAAAATGGCCATACGGCTGGAGATGGGTCCCCCGCCCAAAGAGCCAGCAGGGAAAACTATGCCTTGTTCTAAAGCTCTTTGGGAACCGCTTGCGTAGCCCCAAAGACCTGGGGGCTGCGGGCTTTCCTGCTTCCTTCAGCCTCAAAACCACCCTTTCCCACTACGCACCGCGCCAGGCATAAAAATAGCCATACGACTGGAGATGGGTCCCCCGCCCAAAGAGCCAGCAGGGAAAACTATGCCTTGTTCTAAAGCTCTTTGGGAACCGCTTGCATAGCCCCACAGACCTGGGGGCTGCAGGCTTTGCTGCTGCCTTCAGCCTCGACAGCACCCTTTCCCACTTGGCGCCGCGCCAGGCACAAAAACGGCCTATGGCTGGAGATGGGTCCCCCGCCCAGAGAGCCAGCAGGGAAAATTATGCCTTGTTCTAAAGCTCTTTGGGAACTGCTTGCGTAGCCCCAGAGACTTGGGGGCTGCAGGCTTTCCTGCTGCCTTCAGCCTCAAAGCCACCCTTTCCCACTTGGCGCCGCGCCAGGCACAAAAATGGCCTATGGCTGGAGATGGGTCCCATGCCCAAAGAGCCAGCAGGGAAAACTATGCCTTGTTCTAAAGCTCTTTGGGAACCGCTTGCTTGGCCCCACAGGCCTGGGGGCTGCAGGCTTTGCTGCTGCCTTCAGCCTCAAAACCACCCTTTCCCACTTGGCGCCGCGCCAGGCACAAAAATGGCCATACGGCTGGAGATGGGTCCCCCGCCCAAAGAGCCAGCAGGGAAAACTATGCCTTGTTCTAAAGCTCTTTGGGAACCGCTTGCGTAGCCGCACAGACCTGGGGGCTGCGGGCTTTCCTGCTGCCTTCAGCCTCAAAACCACCCTTTCCCACTTGGCGCCGCGCCAGGCACAAAAATGGCCATACGGCTGGAGATGGGTCCCATGCCCAAAGACCCAGCAGGGAAAACTATGCCTTGTTCTAAAGCTCTTTGGGAACCGCTTGCGTAGCCCTACAGACCTGGGGGCTGCGGGCTTTGCTGCTGCCTTCAGCCTCAAAGCCACCCTTTCCCACTTGGCGTTGCGCTAGGCACAAAAATGGCCATACGGCTGGAGATGGGTCCCCCGCCCAGAGAGCCAGCAAGGAAAATTATGCCTTGTTCTAAAGCTCTTTGGGAACCGCTTGCGTAGCCGCACAGACCTGGGGGCTGCGGGCTTTCCTGCTGCCTTCAGCCTCAAAGCCACCCTTTCCCACTTGGCGCCGCATCAGGCACAAAAATGGCCTATGGCTGGAGATGGGTCCCATGCCCAAAGAGCCAGCAAGGAAAACTATGCCTTGTTCTAAAGCTCTTTGGGAACCGCTTGCGTAGCCCCACAGACCTGGGGGCTGCAGGCTTTCCTGCTGCCTTCAGCCTCAAAGCCACCCTTTCCCACTTGGCACTCCATCAGGCAAAAAAATGGCCTATGGCTGGAGATCGGTCCCATGCCCAAAGTCCCAGCAAGGAAAACTATGCCTTGTTCTAAAGCTCTTTGGGAACCGCTTGCGTGGCCCCACAGACGTGGGGCCTGCAGGCTTTGCTGCTGCCTTCAGCCTCAAAGCCACCCTTTCCCACTTGGCGCCGCGCCAGGCACAAAAATGGCCTATGGCTGGAGATGGGTCCCATGCCCAAAGAGCCATCAGGGAAAACTATGCCTTGTTCTAAAGCTCTTTGGGAACCGCTTGCTTGGCCCCACAGACCTGGGGGCTGCAGGCTTTCCTGCTGCCTTCAGCCTCAAAACCACCCTTTCCCACTACGCACCGCGCCAGGCACAAAAATGGCCATACGGCTGGAGATGGGTCCCCCGCCCAAAGAGCCAGCAGGGAAAACTATGCCTTGTTCTAAAGCTCTTTGGGAACCGCTTGCGTAGCCCCACAGACCTGGGGGCTGCGGGCTTTCCTGCTGCCTTCAGCCTCGACACCACCCTTTCCCACTTGGCGCCGCGCCAGGCACAAAAATGGCCATACGGCTGGAGATGGGTCCCCCGCCCAGAGAGCCAGCAAGGAAAATTATGCCTTGTTCTAAAGCTCTTTGGGAACCGCTTGCGTAGCCCCACAGACCTGGCGCTGCGGGCTTTCCTGCTGCCTTCAGCCTCAAAGCCACCCTTTCCCACTTGGTGTCGCGCCAGGCACAAAAATGGCCTATGGCTGGAGATGGGTCCCATGCCCAAAGACCCAGCAAGGAAAACTATGCCTTGTTCTAAAGCTCTTTGGGAACCGCTTGCGTGGCCCCACAGACGTGGGGCCTGCAGGCTTTGCTGCTGCCTTCAGCCTCAAAGCCACCCTTTCCCACTTGGCGCCGCGCTAGGCAGAAAAATGGTCTATGGCTGGAGATGGGTCCCCCGCCCAGAGAGCCAGCAGGGAAAACTATGCCTTGTTCTAAAGCTCTTTGGGAACCGCTTGCGTAGCCACACAGACCTTAGGGCTGCAGGCTTTGCTCCTGCCTTCAGCCTCAAAGCCACCCTTTCCCACTTGGCGCCGTGCCAGGCACAAAAATGGCCATACGGCTGGAGATGGGTCCCCCGCCCAAAGAGCCAGCAGGGAAAACTATGCCTTGTTCTAAAGCTCTTTGGGAACCGCTTGCGTAGCCCCAAAGACCTGGGGGCTGCGGGCTTTCCTGCTGCCTTCAGCCTCAAAACCACCCTTTCCCACTTGGCGCCGCGCCAGGCACAAAAATGGCCATACGGCTGGAGATGGGTCCCATGCCCAAAGACCCAGCAGGGAAAACTATGCCTTGTTCTAAAGCTCTTTGGGAACCGCTTGCGTAGCCCCACAGACCTGGGGGCTGCGGGCTTTGCTGCTGCCTTCAGCCTCAAAGCCACCCTTTCCCACTTGGCGTCGCGCTAGGCACAAAAATGGCCATACGGCTGGAGATGGGTCCCCCGCCCAGAGAGCCAGCAAGGAAAATTATGCCTTGTTCTAAAGCTCTTTGGGAACCGCTTGCGTAGCCGCACAGACCTGGGGGCTGCGGGCTTTCCTGCTGCCTTCAGCCTCAAAGCCACCCTTTCCCACTTGGCGCCGCATCAGGCACAAAAATGGCCTATGGCTGGAGATGGGTCCCATGCCCAAAGAGCCAGCAAGGAAAACTATGCCTTGTTCTAAAGCTCTTTGGGAACCGCTTGCATAGCCCCACAGACCTGGGGGCTGCAGGCTTTCCTGCTGCCTTCAGCCTCAAAGCCACCCTTTCCCACTTGGCACTCCATCAGGCAAAAAAATGGCCTATGGCTGGAGATCGGTCCCATGCCCAAAGACCCAGCAAGGAAAACTATGCCTTGTTCTAAAGCTCTTTGGGAACCGCTTGCGTGGCCCCACAGACGTGGGGCCTGCAGGCTTTGCTGCTGCCTTCAGCCTCAAAGCCACCCTTTCCCACTTGGCGCCGCGCCAGGCACAAAAATGGCCTATGGCTGGAGATGGGTCCCATGCCCAAAGAGCCAGCAGGGAAAACTATGCCTTGTTCTAAAGCTCTTTGGGAACCGCTTGCTTGGCCCCACAGACCTGGGGGCTGCAGGCTTTGCTGCTGCCTTCAGCCTCAAAACCACCCTTTCCCACTTGGCGCCGCGCCAGGCACAAAAATGGCCATACGGCTGGAGATGGGTCCCCCGCCCAAAGAGCCAGCAGGGAAAACTATGCCTTGTTCTAAAGCTCTTTGGGAACCGCTTGCGTAGCCGCACAGACCTGGGGGCTGCGGGCTTTGCTGCTGCCTTCAGCGTCAAAACCACCCTTTACCACTACGCACCGCGCCAGGCACAAAAATGGCCATACGGCTGGAAATGGGTCCCCCGTCCAAAGAGCCAGCAGGGAAAACTATGCCTTGTTCTAAAGCTCTTTGGGAACCGCTTGCGTAGCCCCACAGACCTGGGGGCTGCAGGCTTTCCTGCTGCCTTCAGCCTCAAAGCCACCCTTTCCCACTTGGCGCCCTATCAGGCACAAAAATGGCCTATGGCTGGAGATGGGTCCCATGCCCAAAGAGCCATCAGGGAAAACTATGCCTTGTTCTAAAGCTCTTTGGGAACCGCTTGCGTAGCCCCACAGACCTGGGGGCTGCGGGCTTTCCTGCTGCCTTCAGCCTCGACACCACCCTTTCCCACTTGGCGCCGCGCCAGGCACAAAAATGGCCATACGGCTGGAGATGGGTCCCCCGCCCAGAGAGCCAGCAAGGAAAATTATGCCTTGTTCTAAAGCTCTTTGGGAACCGCTTGCGTAGCCCCACAGACCTGGCGCTGCGGGTTTTGCTGCTGCCTTCAGCCTCAAAGCCACCCTTTCCCACTTGGCGTCGCGCTAGGCACAAAAATGGCCATACGGCTGGAGATGGGTCCCCCGCCCAGAGAGCCAGCAAGGAAAATTTTGCCTTGTTCTAAAGCTCTTTGGGAACCGCTTGCGTAGCCGCACAGACCTGGGGGCTGCGGGCTTTCCTGCTGCCTTCAGCATCAAAGCCACCCTTTCCCACTTGGCGCCGCATCAGGCACAAAAATGGCCTATGGCTGGAGATGGGGCCCATGCCCAAAGAGCCAGCAAGGAAAACTATGCCTTGTTCTAAAGCTCTTTGGGAACCGCTTGCGTAGCCCCACAGACCTGGGGGCTGCAGGCTTTCCTGTTGCCTTCAGCCTCAAAGCCACCCTTTCCCACTTGGCACTCCATCAGGTAAAAAAATGGCCTATGGCTGGAGATCGGTCCCATGCCCAAAGACCCAGCAAGGAAAACTATGCCTTGTTCTAAAGCTCTTTGGGAACCGCTTGCGTGGCCCCACAGACGTGGGGCCTGCAGGCTTTGCTGCTGCCTTCAGCCTCAAAGCCACCCTTTCCCACTTGGCGCCGCGCTAGGCACAAAAATGGTCTATGGCTGGAGATGGGTCCCACGCCCAGAGAGCCAGCAGGGAAAACTATGCCTTGTTCTAAAGCTCTTTGGGAACCGCTTGCGTAGCCGCACAGACATGGGGGCTGCGGGCTTTCCTGCTGCCTTCAGCCTCGACACCACCCTTTCCCACTTGGCGCCGTGCCAGGCACAAAAATGGCCATATGGCTGGAGATGGGTCCCCCGCCCAAAGAGCCAGCAGGGAAAACTATGCCTTGTTCTAAAGCTCTTTGGGAACCGCTTGCGTAGCCGCACAGACCTGGGGGCTGCAGGCTTTCCTGCTGCCTTCAGCCTCAAAACCACCCTTTCCCACTACGCACCGCGCCAGGCATAAAAATAGCCATACGACTGGAGATGGGTCCCATGCCCAAAGAGCCAGCAGGGAAAACTATGCCTTGTTCTAAAGCTCTTTGGGAACCGCTTGCATAGCCCCACAGACCTGGGGGCTGCAGGCTTTGCTGCTGCCTTCAGCCTCGACAGCACCCTTTCCCACTTGGCGCCGCGCCAGGCACAAAAATGGCCTATGGCTGGAGATGGGTCCCATGCCCAAAGAGCCAGCAGGGAAAACTATGCCTTGTTCTAAAGCTCTTTGGGAACCGCTTGCTTGGCCCCACAGACCTGGGGGCTGCAGGCTTTGCTGCTGCCTTCAGCCTCAAAACCACCCTTTCCCACTTGGCGCCGCGCCAGGCACAAAAATGGCCATACGGCTGGAGATGGGTCCCCCGCCCAAAGAGCCAGCAGGGAAAACTATGCCTTGTTCTAAAGCTCTTTGGGAACCGCTTGCGTAGCCGCACAGACCTGGGGGCTGCGGGCTTTCCTGCTGCCTTCAGCGTCAAAACCACCCTTTACCACTACGCACCGCGCCAGGCACAAAAATGGCCATACGGCTGGAAATGGGTCCCCCGTCCAAAGAGCCAGCAGGGAAAACTATGCCTTGTTCTAAAGCTCTTTGGGAACCGCTTGCGTAGCCCCACAGACCTGGGGGCTGCAGGCTTTCCTGCTGCCTTCAGCCTCAAAGCCACCCTTTCCCACTTGGCGCCCTATCAGGCACAAAAATGGCCTATGCCTGGAGATGGGTCCCATGCCCAAAGAGCCATCAGGGAAAACTATGCCTTGTTCTAAAGCTCTTTGGGAACCGCTTGCTTGGCCCCACAGACCTGGGGGCTGCAGGCTTTCCTGCTGCCTTCAGCCTCAAAACCACCCTTTCCCACTACGCACCGCGCCAGGCACAAAAATGGCCATACGGCTGGAGATGGGTCCCCCGCCCAAAGAGCTAGCAGGGAAAACTATGCCTTGTTCTAAAGCTCTTTGGGAACCACTTGCGTAGCCCCACAGACCTGGGGGCTGTGGGCTTTCCTGCTGCCTTCAGCCTCGACACCACCCTTTCCCACTTGGCGCCGCGCCAAGCACAAAAATGGCCATACGGCTGGAGATGGGTCCCCCGCCCAAAGAGCCAGCAGGGAAAACTATGCCTTTTTCTAAAGCTCTTTGGGAACCGCTTGCGTAGCCCCACAGACCTGGGGGTGTGGGCTTTGCTGCTGCCTTCAGCCTCAAAGCCACCCTTTCCCACTTGGCGCCGGGCCAGGCACAAAAATGGCCATACGGCTGGAGATGGGTCCCCCGCCCAAAGAGCCAGCAGGGAAAACTATGCCTTGTTCTAAAGCTCTTTGGGAACCGCTTGCGTAGCCCCACAGACCTGGGGGCTGCGGGCTTTCCTGCTGCCTTCAGCCTCGACACCACCCTTTCCCACTTGGCGCCGCGCCAGGCACAAAAATGGCCATACGGCTGGAGATGGGTCCCATGCCCAAAGAGCCAGCAGGGAAAACTATGCCTTGTTCTAAAGCTCTTTGGGAACCGCTTGCGTAGCCCCACAGACCTGGGGGCTGCGGGCTTTCCTGCTGCCTTCAGCCTCGACACCACCCTTTCCCACTTGGCGCCGCGCCAGGCACAAAAATGGCCATACGGCTGGAGATGGGTCCCCCGCCCAGAGAGCCAGCAAGGAAAATTATGCCTTGTTCTAAAGCTCTTTGGGAACCGCTTGCGTAGCCGCACAGACCTGGCGCTGCGGGCTTTCCTGCTGCCTTCAGCCTCAAAGCCACCCTTTCCCACTTGGCGTCGCGCCAGGCAAAAAAAATGGCCTATGGCTGGAGATGGGTCCCCCGCCCAAAGAGCCAGCAGGGAAAACTATGCCTTGTTCTAAAGCTCTTTGGGAACCGCTTGCGTAGCCCCACAGACCTGGGGGCTGCAGGCTTTCCTGCTGCCTTCAGCCTCGACACCACCCTTTCCCACTTGGCAATGCGCCAGGCACAAAAATGGCCTATGGCTGGAGATGGGTCTCCAGACCAAGGAGCCAGCAGGGAAAACTATGCCTTGTTCTAAAGCTCTTTGGGAACCGCTTGCGTAGCCGCACAGACCTGGGGGCTGCAGGCTTTGCTGCTGCCTTCAGCCTCGACAGCACCCTTTCCCACTTGGCGCCGCGCCAGGCACAAAAATGGCCTATGGCTGGAGATGGGTCCCCCGCCCAGAGAGCCAGCAGGGAAAATTATGCCTTGTTCTAAAGCTCTTTGGGAACTGCTTGCGTAGCCCCAGAGACCTGGGGGCTGCAGGCTTTCCTGCTGCCTTCAGCCTCAAAGCCACCCTTTCCCACTTGGCGCCGCGCCAGGCACAAAAATGGCCATACGGCTGGAGATGGGTCCCCCGCCCAAAGAGCCAGCAGGGAAAACTATGCCTTGTTCTAAAGCTCTTTGGGAACCGCTTGCTTGGCCCCACAGTCCTGGGGGCTGCAGGCTTTGCTGCTGCCTTCAGCCTCAAAACCACCCTTTCCCACTTGGCGCCGCGCCAGGCACAAAAATGGCCATACGGCTGGAGATGGGTCCCCCGCCCAAAGAGCCAGCAGGGAAAACTATGCCTTGTTCTAAAGCTCTTTGGGAACCGCTTGCGTAGCCGCACAGACCTGGGGGCTGCGGGCTTTCCTGCTGCCTTCAGCCTCGACACCACCCTTTACCACTACGCACCGCGCCAGGCACAAAAATGGCCATACGGCTGGAAATGGGTCCCCCGTCCAAAGAGCCAGCAGGGAAAACTATGCCTTCTTCTAAAGCTCTTTGGGAACCGCTTGCGTAGCCCCACAGACCTGGGGGCTGCAGGCTTTCCTGCTGCCTTCAACCTCAAAGCCACCCTTTCCCACTTGGCGCCCTATCAGGCACAAAAATGGCCTATGGATGGAGATGGGTCCCATGCCCAAAGAGCCAGCAGGGAAAACTATGCCTTGTTCTAAAGCTCTTTGGGAACCGCTTGCTTGGCCCCACAGACCTGGGGGCTGCAGGCTTTCCTCCTGCCTTCAGCCTCAAAACCACCCTTTCCCACTACGCACCGCGCCAGGCACAAAAATGGCCATACGGCTGGAGATGGGTCCCCCGCCCAAAGAGCTAGCAGGGAAAACTATGCCTTGTTCTAAAGCTCTTTGGGAACCACTTGCGTAGCCCCACAGACCTGGGGGCTGTGGGCTTTCCTGCTGCCTTCAGCCTCGACACCACCCTTTCCCACTTGGAGCCGCGCCAAGCACAAAAATGGCCATACGGCTGGAGATGGGTCCCCCGCCCAAAGAGCCAGCAGGGAAAACTACGCCTTTTTCTAAAGCTCTTTGGGAACCGCTTGCGTAGCCCCACAGACCTGGGGGCTGTGGGCTTTGCTGCTGCCTTCAGCCTCAAAGCCACCCTTTCCCGCTTGGCGCCGGGCCAGGCACAAAAATGGCCATACGGCTGGAGATGGGTCCCCCGCCCAAAGAGCCAGCAGGGAAAACTATGCCTTGTTCTAAAGCTCTTTGGGAACCGCTTGCGTAGCCCCACAGACCTGGGGGCTGCGGGCTTTCCTGCTGCCTTCAGCCTCAAAACCACCCTTTCCCACTTGGCGCCGCGCCAGGCACAAAAATGGCCATACGGCTGGAGATGGGTCCCCCGCCCAAAGAGCCAGCAGGGAAAACTATGCCTTGTTCTAAAGCTCTTTGGGAACCGCTTGCGTAGCCCCACAGACCTGGGGGCTGCGGGCTTTCCTGCTGCCTTCAGCCTCGACACCACCCTTTCCCACTTGGCGCTGCGCCAGGCACAAAAATGGCCATACGGCTGGAGATGGGTCCCCCGCCCAGAGAGCCAGCAAGGAAAATTATGCCTTGTTCTAAAGCTCTTTGGGAACCGCTTGCGTAGCCGCACAGACCTGGGGGCTGCGGGCTTTCCTGCTGCCTTCAGCCTCAAGGCCACCCTTTCCCACTTGGCGTCGTGCTAGGCACAAAAATGGCCATACGGCTGGAGATGGGTCCCCCGCCCAGAGAGCCAGCAAGGAAAATTATGCCTTGTTCTAAAGCTCTTTGGGAACCGCTTGCGTAGCCGCACAGACCTGGGGGCTGCGGGCTTTCCTGCTGCCTTCAGCCTCAAAGCCACCCTTTCCCACTTGGCGCCGCATCAGGCACAAAAATTGCCTATGGCTGGAGATGGGTCCCATGCCCAAAGAGCCAGCAAGGAAAACTATGCCTTGTTCTAAAGCTCTTTGGGAACCGCTTGCGTAGCCCCACAGACCTGGGGGCTGCAGGCTTTCCTGCTGCCTTCAGCCTCAAAGCCACCCTTTCCCACTTGGCACTCCATCAGGCAAAAAAATGGCCTATGGCTGGAGATCGGTCCCATGCCCAAAGACCCAGCAAGGAAAACTATGCCTTGTTCTAAAGCTCTTTGGGAACCGCTTGCGTAGCCCCACAGACCTGGGGGCTGCAGGCTTTCCTGCTGCCTTCAGCCTCGACAGCACCCTTTCCCACTTGGCGTCGCGCCAGGCAGAAAAATGGCCTATGGGTGGAGATGGGTCCCATGCCCAAAGAGCCACCAGGTAAAACTATGCCTTGTTCTAAAGCTCTTTGGGAACTGCTTGCATAGCCCCACAGACCTGGGGGCTGTGGGCTTTCCTGCTGCCTTCAGCCTCGACACCACCCTTTCCCACTTGGCGCCGTGCCAGGCACAAAAATGGCCATACGGCTGGAGATGGGTCCCCCGCCCAAAGAGCCAGCAGGGAAAACTATGCCTTGTTCTAAAGCTCTTTGGGAACCGCTTGCGTAGCCCCACAGACCTGGGGGCTGCGGGCTTTGCTGCTGCCTTCAGCCTCGACACCACCCTTTCCCGCTTCGCGCCGGGCCAGGCACAAAAATGGCCATACGGCTGGAGATGGGTCCCACGCCCAAAGAGCCAGCAGTGAAAACTATGCCTTGTTCTAAAGCTCTTTGGGAACTGCTTGCGTAGCCACACAGACCTGGGGGCTGCGGGCTTTCCTGCTGCCTTCAGCCTCGACACCACCCTTTCCCACTTGGCGCCGCGCCAGGCACAAAAATGGCCATACGGCTGGAGATGGGTCCCCCGCCCAAAGAGCCAGCAGGGAAAACTATGCCTTGTTCTAAAGCTCTTTGGGAACCGCTTGCGTAGCCGCACAGACCTGGGGCCTGCAGGCTCTCCTGCTGCCTTCAGCCTCAAAGCCACCCTTTCCCACTTGGCGCCGCGCTAGGCACAAAAATGGTCTATGGCTGGAGATGGGTCCCCCGCCCAAAGAGCCAGCAGGGAAAACTAGGCCTTGTTCTAAAGCTCTTTGGGAACCGCTTGCGTAGCCCCACAGACCTGGGGGCTGCAGGCTTTCCTGCTGCCTTCAGCCTCAAAGCCACCCTTTCCCACTTGGCGTCGCGCTAGGCACAAATTGGCCATACGGCTGGAGATGGGTCCCCCGCCCAAAGAGCCAGCAGGGAAAACTATGCCTTGTTCTAAAGCTCTTTAGGAACCACTTGCGTAGCCCCACAGACCTGGGGGCTGCAGGCTTTCCTGCTGCCTTCAGACTCGACACCACCCTTTCCCACTTGGCGCCGCGCCAGGCACAAAAATGGCCATACGGCTGGAGATGGGTCCCCCGCCCAAAGAGCCAGCAGGGAAAATTATGCCTTGTTCTAAAGCTCTTTGGGAACCGCTTGCGTAGCCCCACAGACCTGGGGGCTGCAGGCTTTCCTGCTGCCTTCAGACTCGACACCACCCTTTCCCACTTGGCACCGCGCCAGGCAGAAAAATGGCCTATGGCTGGAGATGGGTCCCATGCCCAAAGAGCCAGCAGGGAAAACTATGCCTTGTTCTAAAGCTGTTTGGGAACCGCTTGCGTAGCCCCACAGACCTGGGGGCTGCGGGCTTTGCTGCTGCCTTCAGCCTCAAAACCACCCTTTCCCACTTGGCGCCGCGCCAGGCACAAAAATGGCCATACGGCTGGAGATGGGTCCCCCGCCCAAAGAGCCAGCAGGGAAAACTATGCCTTGTTCTAAAGCTCTTTGGGAACCGCTTGCGTAGCCCCACAGACCTGGGGGCTGCGGGCTTTCCTGCTGCCTTCAGCCTCGACACCACCCTTTCCCACTTGGCGCCGCGCCAGGCACAAAAATGGCCATACGGCTGGAGATGGGTCCCCCGCCCAGAGAGCCAGCAAGGAAAATTATGCCTTGTTCTAAAGCTCTTTGGGAACCGCTTGCGTAGCCGCACAGACCTAGGGGCTGCGGGCTTCCCTGCTGCCTTCAGCCTCAAAGCCACCCTTTCCCACTTGGCGTCGCGCCAGGCACAAAAATGGCCTATGGCTGGAGATGGGTCCCATGCCCAAAGACCCAGCAGGGAAAACTATGCCTTGTTCTAAAGCTCTTTGGGAACCGCTTGCGTAGCCCCACAGACCTGGGGGCTGCAGGCTTTGCTGCTGCCTTCAGCCTCAAAGCCACCCTTTCCCACTTGGCGTCGTGCTAGGCACAAAAATGGCCATACGGCTGGAGATGGGTCCCCCGCCCAGAGAGCCAGCAAGGAAAATTATGCCTTGTTCTAAAGCTCTTTGGGAACCGCTTGCGTAGCCGCACAGACCTGGGGGCTGCGGGCTTTCCTGCTGCCTTCAGCCTCAAAGCCACCCTTTCCCACTTGGCGCCGCATCAGGCACAAAAATTGCCTATGGCTGGAGATGGGTCCCATGCCCAAAGAGCCAGCAAGGAAAACTATGCCTTGTTCTAAAGCTCTTTGGGAACCGCTTGCGTAGCCCCACAGACCTGGGGGCTGCAGGCTTTCCTGCTGCCTTCAGCCTCAAAGCCACCCTTTCCCACTTGGCACTCCATCAGGCAAAAAAATGGCCTATGGCTGGAGATCGGTCCCATGCCCAAAGACCCAGCAAGGAAAACTATGCCTTGTTCTAAAGCTCTTTGGGAACCGCTTGCGTGGCCCCACAGACGTGGGGCCTGCAGGCTTTGCTGCTGCCTTCAGCCTCAAAGCCACCCTTTCCCACTTGGCGCCGCGCCAGGCACAAAAACAGCCTATGGCTGCAGATGGGTGCCCCGCCCAGAGAGCCAGCAGGGAAAACTATGCCTTGTTCTAAAGCTCTTTGGGAACCGCTTGCGTAGCCCCACAGACCTGGGGGCTGCAGGCTTTCCTGCTGCCTTCAGCCTCGACAGCACCCTTTCCCACTTGGCGTCGCGCCAGGCAAAAAAATGGCCTATGGGTGGAGATGGGTCCCATGCCCAAAGAGCCACCAGGTAAAACTATGCCTTGTTCTAAAGCTCTTTGGGAACCGCTTGCATAGCCCCACAGACCTGGGGGCTGTGGGCTTTCCTGCTGCCTTCAGCCTCGACACCACCCTTTCCCACTTGGCGCCGTGCCAGGCACAAAAATGGCCATACGGCTGGAGATGGGTCCCCCGCCCAAAGAGCCAGCAGGGAAAACTATGCCTTGTTCTAAAGCTCTTTGGGAACCGCTTGCGTAGCCCCACAGACCTGGGGGCTGCGGGCTTTGCTGCTGCCTTCAGCCTCGACACCACCCTTTCCCGCTTCGCGCCGGGCCAGGCACAAAAATGGCCATACGGCTGGAGATGGGTCCCACGCCCAAAGAGCCAGCAGTGAAAACTATGCCTTGTTCTAAAGCTCTTTGGGAACTGCTTGCGTAGCCCCACAGACCTGGGGGCTGCGGGCTTTCCTGCTGCCTTCAGCCTCGACACCACCCTTTCCCACTTGGCGCCGCGCCAGGCACAAAAATGGCCATACGGCTGGAGATGGGTCCCCCGCCCAAAGAGCCAGCAGGGAAAACTATGCCTTGTTCTAAAGCTCTTTGGGAACCGCTTGCGTAGCCGCACAGACCTGGGGCCTGCAGGCTCTCCTGCTGCCTTCAGCCTCAAAGACACCCTTTCCCACTTGGCGCCGCGCTAGGCACAAAAATGGTCTATGGCTGGAGATGGGTCCCCCGCCCAAAGAGCCAGCAGGGAAAACTAGGCCTTGTTCTAAAGCTCTTTGGGAACCGCTTGCGGAGCCCCACAGACCTGGGGGCTGCAGGCTTTCCTGCTGCCTTCAGCCTCAAAGCCACCCTTTCCCACTTGGCGTCGCGCTAGGCACAAATTGGCCATACGGCTGGAGATGGGTCCCCCGCCCAAAGAGCCAGCAGGGAAAACTATGCCTTGTTCTAAAGCTCTTTAGGAACCACTTGCGTAGCCCCACAGACCTGGGGGCTGCAGGCTTTCCTGCTGCCTTCAGACTCGACACCACCCTTTCCCACTTGGCGCCGCGCCAGGCACAAAAATGGCCATACGGCTGGAGATGGGTCCCCCGCCCAAAGAGCCAGCAGGGAAAATTATGCCTTGTTCTAAAGCTCTTTGGGAACCGCTTGCGTAGCCCCACAGACCTGGGGGCTGCAGGCTTTCCTGCTGCCTTCAGACTCGACACCACCCTTTCCCACTTGGCACCGCGCCAGGCAGAAAAATGGCCTATGGCTGGAGATGGGTCCCATGCCCAAAGAGCCAGCAGGGAAAACTATGCCTTGTTCTGAAGCTCTTTGGGAACCGCTTGCGTAGCCGCACAGACCTGGCGCTGCAGGCTTTCCTGCTGCCTTCAGCCTCAAAACCACCCTTTCCCACTACGCACTGCGCCAGGCACAAAAATGGCCATACGGCTGGAGATGGGTCCCATGCCCAAAGAGCCAGCAGGGAAAACTATGCCTTGTTCTAAAGCTCTTTGGGAACCGCTTGCGTAGCCCCACAGACCCGGGGGCTGCGGGCTCTCCTGCTGCCTTCAGCCTCGACACCACCCTTTCCCACTTGGCGCCGCGCCAGGCACAAAAATGGCCATACGGCTGGAGATGGGTCCCCCGCCCAAAGAGCCAGCAGGGAAAACTATGCCTTGTTCTAAAGCTCTTTGGGAACCTCTTGCGTAGCCACACAGACCTGGGGGCTGTGGGCTTTGCTGCTGCCTTCAGCCTCAAAGCCACCCTTTCTCACTTGGCGTCGCGCTAGGCACAAATTGGCCATACGGCTGGAGATGGGTCCCCCGCCCAAAGAGCCAGCAGGGAAAACTATGCCTTGTTCTAAAGCTCTTTGGGAACCGCTTGCGTAGCCCCACAGACCTGGGGGCTGCAGGCTTTCCTGCTGCCTTCAGACTCGACACCACCCTTTCCCACTTGGCATCGCGCCTGGCAGAAAAATAGCCTATGGCTGGAGATGGGTCCCATGCCCTAACAGCCAGCAGGGAAAACTATGCCTTGTTCTAAAGCTCTTTGGGAACCGCTTGCGTAGCCCCACAGACCTGGGGGCTGCAGGCTTTCCTGCTGCCTTCAGACTCGACACCACCCTTTCCCACTTGGCACCGCGCCAGGCACAAAAATGGCCATACGGCTGGAGATGGGTCCCCCGCCCAAAGAGCCAGCAGGGAAAACTATGCCTTGTTCTAAAGCTCTTTGGGAACCGCTTGCGTAGCCCCACAGACCTGGGGGCTGCAGGCTTTGCTGCTGCCTTCAACCTCAAAGCCACCCTTTTCCACTGGACACCGCATCAGGCACAAAAATGGCCATATGGCTGGAGATGGGTCCCCTGCCCAAAGAGCCAGCAAGGAAAACTATGCCTTGTTCTAAAGCTCTTTGGGAACCACTTGCGTAGCTCCACAGACCTGGGAGCTGCGGGCTTTCCTGCTGCCTTCAGCCTCGACACCACCCTTTCCCACTGGGCGCCGCGCCAGGCACAAAAATGGCCATACGGCTGGAGATGGGTCCCCCGCCCAAGGAGCCAGCACGGAAAACTATGCCTTGTTCTAAAGCTCTTTGGGAACCGCTTGCGTATCCCCACAGACCTGGGGGCTGCAGGCTTTCCTGCTGCCTTCAACCTCGACACCACCCTTTCCCACTTGGCGTCGCGCCAGGCACAAAAATGGCCTATGGCTGGAGATGGGTCCCCCGCCCAAAGAGCCAGCAGGGAAAACTATGCCTTGTTCTAAAGCTCTTTGGGAACCGCTTGCGTAGCCCCACACACCTGGGGTCTGTGGGCTTTCCTTCTGCCTTCATGTTCGACACCACCCTTTCCCACTTGGCGCCGCGCCAGGCACAAAAATGGCCATACGGCTGGAGATGGGTCCCCCGCCCAAAGAGCCAGCAGGGAAAACTATGCCTTGTTCTAAAGCTCTTTGGGAACCGCTTGCGTAGCCCCACAGACCTGGGGGCTGCAGGCTTTCCTGCTGCCTTCAGGCTCGACAGCACCCTTTCCCACTTGGCACTGCGCCAGGCACAAAAATGGCCTATGGCTGGAGATGGGTCCCCGGCCCAAAGAACAAGCAGCGGAAACTATGCCTTGTTCTAAAGCTCTTTGGGAACCGCTTGCATAGCCTAAGAGACTTGGGGGCTGCAGACTTTCCTGCTGCCTTCAGCCTCAAAGCCACCCTTTCCCACTACGCACCGCGCCAGGCACAAAAATGGCCTATGGCTGGAGATGGGTCCCATGCCCAAAGAGCCATCACGGAAAACTATGCCTTGTTCTAAAGCTCTTTGGGAACAGCTTCCTTGGCCCCACAGAGCTGTGGGCTGCAGGCTTTCCTGCTGCCTTCAGCCTCAAAACCACCCTTTCCCACTACGCACCGCGCCAGGCACAAAAATGGCCATACGGCTGGAGATGGGTCCCCCGCCCAAAGAGCCAGCAGGGAAAACTATGCCTTGTTCTAAAGCTCTTTGGGAACCGCTTGCGTAGCCCCACAGACCTGGGGGCTGTGGGCTTTCCTGCTGCCTTCAGCCTCGACACCACCCTTTCCCACTTGGCGCCGGGCCAGGCACAAAAATGGCCATACGGCTGGAGATGGGTCCCCCGCTCAAAGAGCCAGCAGGGAAAACTATGCCTTGTTCTAAAGCTCTTTGGGAACCGCTTGCGTAGCCCCACAGACCTGGGGGCTGCAGGCTTTCCTGCTGCCTTCAGCCTCAAAGCCACCCTTTCCCACTTGGCGCCGCGCCAGGCACAAAAATGGCCTATGGCTGGATATGGGTCCCCCGCCCAAAGAGCCAGCAGGGAAAACTATGCCTTGTTCTAAAGCTCTTTGGGAACCACTTGCGTAGCCCCACAGACGTGGGGCCTGCAGGCTTTCCTGCTGCCTTCAGACTCGACACCACCCTTTCCCACTTGGCGCCGCGCCAGGCACAAAAATGGCCTATGGCTGGAGATGGGTCCCCCGCCCAAAGAGCCAGCAGGGAAAACTATGCCTTGTTCTAAAGCTCTTTGGGAAACGCTTGCGTAGCCCCACAGACCTGGGGGCTGCGGGCTTTCCTGCTGCCTTCAGCCTCGACACCACCCTTTCCCACTTGGCACTGCGCCAGGCACAAAAATGGCCTATGGCTGGAGATGGGTCCCCGGCCCAGAGAGCCAGCAGGGAAGACTATGCCTTGTTCTAAAGCTCTTTGGGAACCGCTTGCGTAGCCCCACAGACCTGGGGGCTGCAGACTTTCCTGCTGCCTTCAGCCTCAAAGCCACCCTTTCCCATTTGGCGCCGCGCTAGGCACAAAAATGGCCATACGGCTGGAGATGGGTCCCCCGCCCAAAGAGCCAGCAGGGAAAACTATGCCTTGTTCTAAAGCTCTTTGGGAACCGCTTGCGTAGCCCCAGAGACCTGGGGGCTGCGGGCTTTCCTGCTGCCTTCAGCCTCGACACCACCCTTTCCCACTTGGCGCCGGGCCAGGCACAAAAATGGCCATACGGCTGGAGATGGGTCCCCCGCCCAAAGAGCCAGCAGGGAAAACTATGCCTTGTTCTAAAGCTCTTTGGGAACCGCTTGCGTAGCCCCACAGACCTGGGGGCTGCAGGCTTTCCTGCTGCCTTCAGCCTCAAAGCCACCCTTTCCCACTTGGCGCCGCGCCAGGCACAAAAATGGCCTATGGCTGGATATGGGTCCCCCGCCCAAAGAGCCAGCAGGGAAAACTATGCCTTGTTCTAAAGCTCTTTGGGAACCACTTGCGTAGCCCCACAGACGTGGGGCCTGCAGGCTTTCCTGCTGCCTTCAGCCTCGACACCACCCTTTCCCACTTGGCGCCGCGCCAGGCACAAAAATGGCCTATGGCTGGAGATGGGTCCCGCGCCCAAAGAGCCAGCAGGGAAAACTATGCCTTGTTCTAAAGCTCTTTGGGAAACGCTTGCGTAGCCCCACAGACCTGGGGGCTGCGGGCTTTCCTGCTGCCTTCAGCCTCGACACCACCCTTTCCCACTTGGCACTGCGCCAGGCACAAAAATGGCCTATGGCTGGAGATGGGTCCCCGGCCCAGAGAGCCAGCAGGGAAGACTATGCCTTGTTCTAAAGCTCTTTGGGAACCGCTTGCGTAGCCCCACAGACCTGGGGGCTGCAGGCTTTCCTGCTGCCTTCAACCTCGACACCACCCTTTCCCACTTGGCGTCGCGCCAGGCACAAAAATGGCCTATGGCTGGAGATGGGTCCCATGCCCAAAGAGCCAGCAGGGAAAACTATGCCTTGTTCTAAAGCTCTTTGGGAACCGCTTGCGTAGCCCCACAGACCTGGGGGCTGCGGGCTTTCCTGCTGCCTTCAGCCTCGACAACACCCTTTCCCACTTGGCGTCGCGCCAGGCACAAAAATGGCCTATGGCTGGAGATGGGTCTCCCGCCCAAAGAGCCAGTAGGGAAAACTATGCCTTGTTCTAAAGCTCTTTGGGAACCGTTTGCGTAGCCCCACAGACCTGGGGGCTGCGGGCTTTCCTGCTGCCTTCAGCGTCAAAGCCACCCTTTCCCACTTGGCGTCGTGTCAGGCACAAAAATGGCCATATGTCTGCAGATGGGTCCCCCGCCCAAAGAGCCAGCAGGGAAAACTATGCCTTGTTCTAAAGCTCTTTGGGAACCGCTTGCGTAGCCCCACAGACCTGGGGGCTGCGGGCTTTCCTGCTGTCTTCAGCCTCAAAGCAACCCTTTCCCACTTGGCGCCCTATCAGGCACAAAAATGGCCTATGGATGGAGATGGGTCCCATGCCTAAAGAGCCAGCAGGGAAAACTATGCCTTGTTCTAAAGCTCTTTGGGAACTGCTTGCGTAGCCCCACAGACCTGGGGGCTGCGGGCTTTGCTGCTGCCTTCAGCCTCGACACCACCCTTTCCCACTTGGCGCCGGGCCAGGCACAAAAATGGCCATACGGCTGGAGATGGGTCCCCCGCCCAAAGAGCCAGCAGGGAAAACTATGCCTTGTTCTAAAGCTCTTTGGGAACCGCTTGTGTGGCCCCACAGACCTGGGGGCTGCGGGCTTTCCTGCTGCCTTCAGCCTCGACAACACCCTTTCCCACTTGGCGTCGCGCCAGGCACAAAAATGGCCTATGGCTGGAGATGGGTCTCCCGCCCAAAGAGCCAGCAGGGAAAACTATGCCTTGTTCTAAAGCTCTTTGGGAACCGCTTTCGTAGCCGCACAGACCTGGGGGCTGCGGGCTTTGCTGCTGCCTTCAGCCTCAAAGCCACCCTTTCCCACTTTGCGCCGGGCCAGGCGCAAAAATGGCCGTACGGCTGGAGATGGGTCCCCCGCCCAAAGAGCCAGCAGGGAAAACTATGCCTTGTTCTAAAGATCTTTGTGATCCGCTTGTGTAGCCGCACAAACCTGGGGGCTGCAGGCTTTCCTGCTGCCTTCAGCCTCAAAACCATCCTATGCCACTACGCACCGCGCCAGGCACAAAAATAGCCATACGGCTGGAGATGGGTCCCCCGCCCAAAGAGCCAGCAGTGAAAACTATGCCTTGTTCTAAAGCTCTTTGTGATTCGCTTGTGTAGCCGCACAGACCTGGAGGCTGCAGGCTTTCCTGCTGCCTTCAGCCTCAAAACCATCCTATGCCACTACGCACCGCGCCAGGCACAAAAATAGCCATACGGCTGGAGATGGGTCCCCCGAACAAAGAGCCAGCAGGGAAAACTATGCCTTGTTCTAAAGCTCTTTGGGAACCGCTTGCGTAGCCCCACACACCTGGGGGCTGCAGGCTTTCCTGCTGCCTTCAGCCTCGACAGCACCCTTTCCCACTTGGCTTCGTGCCAGGCACAAAAATGGCCTATGGCTGGAGATGGGTCCCATGCCCTAAGAGCCAGCTGGGAAAACTATGCCTTGTTCTAAAGCTCTTTGGGAACCGCTTGCGTAGCCCTACAGACCTGGGGGCTCCGGGCTTTGCTCCTGCCTTCAGCCTCAAAGCCACCCTTTCCCACCTGGCGCCGCGCCAGGCTCAAAAATGGCCATACGGCTGGAGATGGGTCCCCCGCCCAGAGAGCCAGCAGGGAAAACTATGCCTTGTTCTAAAGCTCTTTGGGAACCGCTTGCGTAGCCCTACAGACCTGGGGGCTGCGGGCTTTCCTGCTGCCTTCAAGCCTCAAAGCCACCCTTTCCCACTGGGCGCCGGGCCAGGCACAAAAATGGCCTGTGGCTGGAGATGGGTCCCCCGCCCAAAGAGCCAGCAGGGAAAACTATGCCTTGTTCTAAAGCTCTTTGGGAACCGCTTGCTTGGCCCCACAGACCTGGGGGCTGCAGTCTTTGCTGCTGCCTTCAGCCTCGACACCACCCTTTCCCACTTGGCGCCGCGCCAGGCACAAAAATGGCCATACGGCTGGAGATGGGTCCCCCGCCCAGAGAGCCAGCAGGGAAAACTATGCCTTGTTCTAAAGCTCTTTGGGAACCGCTTGCGTAGCCGCACAGACCTGGGGGCTGTGGGCTTTCCTGCTGCCTTCAGCCTCGACACCACCCTTTCCCACTTGGCGCCGGGCCAGGCACAAAAATGGCCATACGGCTGGAGATGGGTCCCCCGCCCAAAGAGCCAGCAGGGAAAACTATGCCTTGTTCTAAAGCTCTTTGGGAACCGCTTGCGTAGCCCCACAGACCTGGGGGCTGCAGGCTTTCCTGCTGCCTTCAGCCTCGACACCACCCTTTCCCACTTGGCGCCGCGCCAGGCACAAAAATGGCCTATGGCTGGATATGGGTCCCCCGCCCAAAGAGCCAGCAGGGAAAACTATGCCTTGTTCTAAAGCTCTTTGGGAACCAGTTGCGTAGCCCCAGAGACGTGGGGCCTGCAGGCTTTCCTGCTGCCTTCAGCCTCGACACCACCCTTTCCCACTTGGCGCCGCGCCAGGCACAAAAATGGCCTATGGCTGGAGATGGGTCCCCCGCCCAAAGAGCCAGCAGGGAAAACTATGCCTTGTTCTAAAGCTCTTTGGGAACCGCTTGCGTAGCCCCACAGACCTGGGGACTGCGGGCTTTCCTGCTGCCTTCAGCCTCGACACCACCCTTTCCCACTTGGCGCCGCGCCAGGCACAAAAATGGCCTATGGCTGGAGATGGGTCCCCCGCCCAAAGAGCCAGCAGGGAAAACTATGCCTTGTTCTAAAGCTCTTTGGGAAACGCTTGCGTAGCCCCACAGACCTGGGGGCTGCGGGCTTTCCTGCTGCCTTCAGCCTCGACACCACCCTTTCCCACTTGGCACTGCGCCAGGCACAAAAATGGCCTATGGCTGGAGATGGGTCCCCGGCCCAGAGAGCCAGCAGGGAAGACTATGCCTTGTTCTAAAGCTCTTTGGGAACCGCTTGCGTAGCCCCACAGACCTGGGGGCTGCAGACTTTCCTGCTGCCTTCAGCCTCAAAGCCACCCTTTCCCATTTGGCGCCGCGCTAGGCACAAAAATGGCCATACGGCTGGAGATGGGTCCCCCGCCCAAAGAGCCAGCAGGGAAAACTATGCCTTGTTCTAAAGCTCTTTGGGAACCGCTTGCGTAGCCCCAGAGACCTGGGGGCTGCGGGCTTTCCTGCTGCCTTCAGCCTCGACACCACCCTTTCCCACTTGGCGCCGGGCCAGGCACAAAAATGGCCATACGGCTGGAGATGGGTCCCATGCCCAAAGAGCCAGCAGGGAAAACTATGCCTTGTTCTAAAGCTCTTTGGGAACCGCTTGCGTAGCCCCACAGACCTGGGGGCTGTGGGCTTTCCTGCTGCCTTCAGCCTCGACACCACCCTTTCCCACTTGGCGCCGGGCCAGGCACAAAAATGGCCATACGGCTGGAGATGTGTCCCCCGCCCAAAGAGCCAGCAGGGAAAACTATGCCTTGTTCTAAAGCTCTTTGGGAACCGCTTGCGTAGCCCCACAGACCTGGGGGCTGCGGGCTTTCCTGCTGCCTTCAGCCTCAAAGCCACCCTTTCCCACTTGGCGCCGCGCCAGGCACAAAAATGGCCTATGGCTGGATATGGGTCCCCCGCCCAAAGAGCCAGCAGGGAAAACTATGCCTTGTTCTAAAGCTCTTTGGGAACCACTTGCGTAGCCCCACAGACGTGGGGCGTGCAGGCTTTCCTGCTGCCTTCAGCCTCGACACCACCCTTTCCCACTTGGCGCCGCGCCAGGCACAAAAATGGCCTATGGCTGGAGATGGGTCCCCCGCCCAAAGAGCCAGCAGGGAAAACTATGCCTTGTTCTAAAGCTCTTTGGGAAACGCTTGCGTAGCCCCACAGACCTGGGGGCTGCGGGCTTTCCTGCTGCCTTCAGCCTCGACACCACCCTTTCCCACTTGGCACTGCGCCAGGCACAAAAATGGCCTATGGCTGGAGATGGGTCCCATGCCCAAAGAGCCAGCAGGGAAAACTATGCCTTGTTCTAAAGCTCTTTGGGAACCGCTTGCGTAGCCCCACAGACCTGGGGGCTGCGGGCTTTCCTGCTGCCTTCAGCCTCGACAACACCCTTTCCCACTTGGCGTCGCGCCAGGCACAAAAATGGCCTATGGCTGGAGATGGGTCTCCCGCCCAAAGAGCCAGTAGGGAAAACTATGCCTTGTTCTAAAGCTCTTTGGGAACCGCTTGCGTAGCCCCACAGACCTGGGGGCTGCGGGCTTTCCTGCTGCCTTCAGCGTCAAAGCCACCCTTTCCCACTTGGCGTCGTGCCAGGCACAAAAATGGCCATATGTCTGCAGATGGGTCCCCCGCCCAAAGAGCCAGCAGGGAAAACTATGCCTTGTTCTAAAGCTCTTTGGGAACCGCTTGCGTAGCCCCACAGACCTGGGGGCTGCGGGCTTTCCTGCTGTCTTCAGCCTCAAAGCAACCCTTTCCCACTTGGCGCCCTATCAGGCACAAAAATGGCCTATGGATGGAGATGGGTCCCATGCCTAAAGAGCCAGCAGGGAAAACTATGCCTTGTTCTAAAGCTCTTTGGGAACTGCTTGCGTAGCCCCACAGACCTGGGGGCTGCGGGCTTTGCTGCTGCCTTCAGCCTCGACAACACCCTTTCCCACTTGGCGTCGCGCCAGGCACAAAAATGGCCTATGGCTGGAGATGGGTCTCCCGCCCAAAGAGCCAGCAGGGAAAACTATGCCTTGTTCTAAAGCTCTTTGGGAACCGCTTGCGTAGCCCCACAGACCTGGGGGCTGTGGGCTTTGCTGCTGCCTTCAGCCTCACAGCCACCCTTTCCCACTTTGCGCCGGGCCAGGCGCAAAAATGGCCGTACGGCTGGAGATGGGTCCCCCGCCCAAAGAGCCAGCAGGGAAAACTATGCCTTGTTCTAAAGCTCTTTGTGATCCGCTTGTGTAGCCGCACAGACCTGGAGGCTGCAGGCTTTCCTGCTGCCTTCAGCCTCAAAACCATCCTATGCCACTACGCACCGCGCCAGGCACAAAAATAGCCATACGGCTGGAGATGGGTCCCCCGAACAAAGAGCCAGCAGGGAAAACTATGCCTTGTTCTAAAGCTCTTTGGGAACCGCTTGCGTAGCCCCACACACCTGGGGGCTGCAGGCTTTCCTGCTGCCTTCAGCCTCGACAGCACCCTTTCCCACTTGGCTTCGTGCCAGGCACAAAAATGGCCTATGGCTGGAGATGGGTCCCATGCCCTAAGAGCCAGTTGGGAAAACTATGCCTTGTTCTAAAGCTCTTTGGGAACCGCTTGCGTAGCACCACAGACCTGGGGGCTGCAGGCTTTGCTCCTGCCTTCAGCCTCAAAGCCACCCTTTCCCACCTGGCGCCGCGCCAGGCTCAAAAATGGCCATACGGCTGGAGATGGGTCCCCCGCCCAGAGAGCCAGCAGGGAAAACTATGCCTTGTTCTAAAACTCTTTGGGAACCGCTTGCGTAGCCCTACAGACCTGGGGTCTGCGGGCTTTCCTGCTGCCTTCAAGCCTCAAAGCCACCCTTTCCCAATGGGCGCCGGGCCAGGCACAAAAATGGCCTGTGGCTGGAGATGGGTCCCCCGCCCAAAGAGCCAGCAGGGAAAACTATGCCTTGTTCTAAAGCTCTTTGGGAACCGCTTGCTTGGCCCCACAGACCTGGGGGCTGCAGTCTTTGCTGCTGCCTTCAGCCTCGACACCACCCTTTCCCACTTGGCGCCGCGCCAGGCACAAAAATGGCCATACGGCTGGAGATGGGTCCCCCGCCCAGAGAGCCAGCAGGGAAAACTATGCCTTGTTCTAAAGCTCTTTGGGAACCGCTTGCGTAGCCGCACAGACCTGGGGGCTACGGGCTTTCCTGCTGCCTTCAGCCTCGACAGCACCCTTTCCCACTTGGCGCCCTATCAAGCACAAAAATGGCCTATGGCTGGAGATGGGTCCCATGCCCAAAGAGCCAGCAGGGAAAACTATGCCTTGTTCTAAAGCTCTTTGGGAACCGCTTGCGTAGCCCCACAGACCTGGGGGCTGCGGGCTTTCCTGCTGCCTTCAAGCCTCAAAGCCACCCTTTCCCACTGGGCGCCGGGCCAGGCACAAAAATGGCCTATGGCTGGAGATGGGTCCCCCGCCCAAAGAGCCAGCAGGGAAAACTATGCCTTGTTCTAAAGCTCTTTGGGAACCGCTTGCGTAGACCCACAGACCTGGGGGCTGCGGGCTTTCCTGCTGCCTTCAGCCTCGACACCACCCTTTCCCACTTGGCACTGCTCCAGGCTCAAAAATGGCCATACGGCTGGAGATGGGTCCCCCGCCCAGAGAGCCAGCAGGGAAAACTATGCCTTGTTCTAAAGCTCTTTGGGAACCGCTTGCGTAGCCCCACACACCTGGGGGCTGCGGGCTTTCCTGCTGCCTTCAGTCTCAAAGCCACCCTTTCCCACTTGGCGCCGGGCCAGGCACAAAAATGGCCATACGGCTGGAGATGGGTCCCCCGCCCAAAGAGCCAGCAGGGAAAACTATGCCTTGTTCTAAAGCTCTTTGGGAACTGCTTGCGTAGCCCCACAGACCTGGGGGCTGCGGGCTTTGCTGCTGCCTTCAGCCTCGACAACACCCTTTCCCACTTGGCGCCGCGCCAGGCACAAAAATGGCCTATGGCTGGAGATGGGTCTCCCGCCCAAAGAGCCAGCAGGGAAAACTATGCCTTGTTCTAAAGCTCTTTGGGAACCGCTTGCGTAGCCCCACAGACCTGGGGGCTGTGGGCTTTGCTGCTGCCTTCAGCCTCACAGCCACCCTTTCCCACTTTGCGCCGGGCCAGGCGCAAAAATGGCCGTACGGCTGGAGATGGGTCCCCCGCCCAAAGAGCCAGCAGGGAAAACTATGCCTTGTTCTAAAGCTCTTTGTGATCCGCTTGTGTAGCCGCACAGACCTGGAGGCTGCAGGCTTTCCTGCTGCCTTCAGCCTCAAAACCATCCTATGCCACTACGCACCGCGCCAGGCACAAAAATAGCCATACGGCTGGAGATGGGTCCCCCGAACAAAGAGCCAGCAGGGAAAACTATGCCTTGTTCTAAAGCTCTTTGGGAACCGCTTGCGTAGCCCCACACACCTGGGGGCTGCAGGCTTTCCTGCTGCCTTCAGCCTCGACAGCACCCTTTCCCACTTGGCTTCGTGCCAGGCACAAAAATGGCCTATGGCTGGAGATGGGTCCCATGCCCTAAGAGCCAGTTGGGAAAACTATGCCTTGTTCTAAAGCTCTTTGGGAACCGCTTGCGTAGCACCACAGACCTGGGGGCTGCAGGCTTTGCTCCTGCCTTCAGCCTCAAAGCCACCCTTTCCCACCTGGCGCCGCGCCAGGCTCAAAAATGGCCATACGGCTGGAGATGGGTCCCCCGCCCAGAGAGCCAGCAGGGAAAACTATGCCTTGTTCTAAAACTCTTTGGGAACCGCTTGCGTAGCCCTACAGACCTGGGGTCTGCGGGCTTTCCTGCTGCCTTCAAGCCTCAAAGCCACCCTTTCCCAATGGGCGCCGGGCCAGGCACAAAAATGGCCTGTGGCTGGAGATGGGTCCCCCGCCCAAAGAGCCAGCAGGGAAAACTATGCCTTGTTCTAAAGCTCTTTGGGAACCGCTTGCTTGGCCCCACAGACCTGGGGGCTGCAGTCTTTGCTGCTGCCTTCAGCCTCGACACCACCCTTTCCCACTTGGCGCCGCGCCAGGCACAAAAATGGCCATACGGCTGGAGATGGGTCCCCCGCCCAGAGAGCCAGCAGGGAAAACTATGCCTTGTTCTAAAGCTCTTTGGGAACCGCTTGCGTAGCCGCACAGACCTGGGGGCTACGGGCTTTCCTGCTGCCTTCAGCCTCGACAGCACCCTTTCCCACTTGGCGCCCTATCAAGCACAAAAATGGCCTATGGCTGGAGATGGGTCCCATGCCCAAAGAGCCAGCAGGGAAAACTATGCCTTGTTCTAAAGCTCTTTGGGAACCGCTTGCGTAGCCCCACAGACCTGGGGGCTGCGGGCTTTTCCTGCTGCCTTCAAGCCTCAAAGCCACCCTTTCCCACTGGGCGCCGGGCCAGGCACAAAAATGGCCTATGGCTGGAGATGGGTCCCCCGCCCAAAGAGCCAGCAGGGAAAACTATGCCTTGTTCTAAAGCTCTTTGGGAACCGCTTGCGTAGACCCACAGACCTGGGGGGGCTGCGGGCTTTCCTGCTGCCTTCAGCCTCGACACCACCCTTTCCCCACTTGGCACTGCTCCAGGCTCAAAAATGGCCATACGGCTGGAGATGGGTCCCCCGCCCAGAGAGCCAGCAGGGAAAACTATGCCTTGTTCTAAAGCTCTTTGGGGAACCGCTTGCGTAGCCCCACACACCTGGGGGCTGCGGGCTTTCCTGCTGCCTTCAGTCTCAAAGCCACCCTTTCCCACTTGGCGCCGGGCCAGGCACAAAAATGGCCATACGGCTGGAGATGGGTCCCCCGCCCAAAGAGCCAGCAGGGAAAACTATGCCTTGTTCTAAAGCTCTTTGGGAACCGCTTGCGTAGCCCCACAGACCTGGGGGCTGCGGGCTTTCCTGCTGCCTTCAGCCTCAAAGCCACCCTTTCCCACTTGGCGCCGGGCCAGGGACAAAAATGGCCATACGGCTGGAGATGGGTCCCATGCCCAAAGAGCCAGCAGGGGAAAACTATGCCTTGTTCCAAAGCTCTTTGGGAACCGCTTGCTTGGCCCCACAGACCTGGGGGCTGCAGGCTTTGCTGCTGCCTTCAGCCTCGACAGCACCCTTTCCCACTTGGCTTCGCGCCAGGCACAAAAATGGCCTATGGCTGGAGATGGGTCCCATGCCCTAAGAGCCAGCTGGGAAAACTATGCCTTCTTCTAAAGCTCTTTGGGAACCGCTTGCGTAGCACCACAGACCTGGGGGCTGCAGGCTTTGCTCCTGCCTTTCAGCCTCAAAGCCACCCTTTCCCACCTGGCGCCGCGCCAGGCTCAAAAATGGCCATACGGCTGGAGATGGGTCCCCCGCCCAGAGAGCCAGCAGGGAAAACTATGCCTTGTTCTAAAGCTCTTTGGGAACCGCTTGCGTAGCCCCACAGACCTGGGGGCTGCGGGCTTTCCTGCTGCCTTTAGCCTCGACACCACCCTTTCCCACTTGGCGCCGCGCCAGGCTCAAAAATGGCCATACGGCTGGAGATGGGTCCCCCGCCCAGAGAGCCAGCAGGGAAAACTATGCCTTGTTCTAAAGCTCTTTGGGAACCGCTTGCGTAGCCCCACAGACCTGGGGGCTGCGGGCTTTCCTGCTGCCTTCAAGCCTCAAAGCCACCCTTTCCCACTGGGCGCCGGGCCAGGCACAAAAATGGCCTATGGCTGGAGATGGGTCCCCCGAACAAAGAGCCAGCAGGGAAAACTATGCCTTGTTCTAAAGCTCTTTGGGAACTGCTTGCGTAGCCCCACAGACCTGGGGGCTGCAGGCTTTCCTGCTGCCTACAGCCTCAAAGCCACCCTTTCCCACTTGGCGCCCTATCAAGCACAAAAATGGCCTATGGCTGGAGATGGGTCCCAGGCCCAAAGAGCCAGCAGGGAAAACTATGCCTTGTTCTAAAGCTCTTTGGGAACCGCTTGCGTAGCCCCACAGACCTGGGGGCTGCAGGCTTTCCTGCTGTCTTTAGCCTCAAAGCCACCCTTTCCCACCTGGCGCCCTATCAGGCACAAAAATGGCCTATGGGTGGAGATGGGTCCCATGCCCAAAGAGCCAGCAGGGAAAACTATGCCTTGTTCTAAAGCTCTTTGGGAACCGCTTGCGTAGCCCCACAGACCTGGGGGCTGCGGGCTTTCCTGCTGCCTTCAGCCTCAAAAGCACCCTTTCACACTTGGCACCGCGCCAGGCACAAAAATGGCCATACGGCTGGAGATGGGTCCCCCGCCCAAAGAGCCAGCAGGGAAAACTATGCCTTGTTCTAAAGCTCTTTGGGAACTGCTTGCGTAGCTCCACAGACCTGGGGGCTGCGGGCTTTCCTGCTGCCTTTAGCCTCGACACCACCCTTTCCCTCTTGGCGCCGCGCCAGGCACAAAAATGGCCGTACGGCTGGAGATGGGTCCCCCGCCCAGAGAGCCAGCAGGGAAAATTATGCCTTGTTCTAAAGCTCTTTGGGAACCGCTTGCGTAGCCGCACAGACCTGGGGGCTGCGGGCTTTCCTGCTGCCTTCAGCCTCGACACCACCCTTTCCCACTTGGCGCCCTATCAAGCACAAAAATGGCCTATGGCTGGAGATGGGTCCCATGCCCAAAGAGCCAGCAGGGAAAACTATGCCTTGTTCTAAAGCTCTTTGGGAACCGCTTGCGTAGCCCCACACACGTGGGGGCTGCGGGCTTTCCTGCTGCCTTCAGCCTCAAAACCACCCTTTCCCACTTGGCCCCCGGCCAGGCACAAAAATGGCCATACGGCTGGAGATGGGTCCCCCGCCCAAAGAGCCAGCAGGGAAAACTATGCCTTGTTCTAAAGCTCTTTGGGAACTGCTTGCGTAGCCCCACACACCTGGGGGCTGCGGGCTTTCCTGCTGCCTTCAGCCTCAAAGCCACCCTTTCCCACTTGGGGCTTCGCCAGGCACAAAAATGGCCATATGGCTGGAGATGGGTCCCCCTCCCAAAGAGCGAGCAGGGAAAACTATGCCTTGTTCTAAAGCTCTTTGGGAACCGCTTGCGTAGCCCCACAGACCTGGGGGCTGCGGGCTTTCCTGCTGCCTTCAGCCTCAAAGCCACCCTTTCCCACTTGGCTTCGCGCCAGGCACAAAAATGGCCTATGGCTGGAGATGGGTCCCATGCCCAAAGAGCCAGCAGGGAAAACTATGCCTTGTTCTAAAGCTCTTTGGGAACCGCTTGCGTAGCCCCACAGACCTGGGGGCTGCGGGCTTTCCTGCTGCCTTCAGCCTCAAAACCACCCTTTCCCACTTGGCCCCCGGCCAGGCACAAAAATGGCCATACGGCTGGAGATGGGTCCCCCGCCCAAAGAGCCAGCAGGGAAAACTATGCCTTGTTCTAAAGCTCTTTGGGAACCGCTTGCGTAGCCCCACAGACCTGGGGGCTGCAGTCTTTGCTGCTGCCTTCAGCCTCAAAACCACCCTTTCCCACTTGGCGCTGCGCCAGGCACAAAAATGGCCATACGGCTGGAGATGGGTCCCCCGCCCAGAGAGCCAGCAGGGAAAACTATGCCTTGTTCTAAAGCTCTTTGGGAACCGCTTGCGTAGCCCCACAGACCTGGGGGCTGCGGGCTTTCCTGCTGCCTTCAAGCCTCAAAGCCACCCTTTCCCACTGGGCGCCGGGCCAGGCACAAAAATGGCCTATGGCTGGAGATGGGTCCCCCGCCCAAAGAGCCAGCAGGGAAAACTATGCCTTGTTCTAAAGCTCTTTGGGAACTGCTTGCGTAGCCCCACAGACCTGGGGGCTGCCTTCAGCCTCAAAGCCACCCTTTCCCACTTGGCGCCCTATCAAGCACAAAAATGGCCTATGGCTGGAGATGGGTCCCAGGCCCAAAGAGCCAGCAGGGAAAACTATGCCTTGTTCTAAAGCTCTTTGGGAACCGCTTGCTTGGCCCCACAGACGTGGGGGCTGCGGGCTTTCCTGCTGCCTTCAGCCTCGACAACACCCTTTCCCACTTGGCGCCGCGCCAGGCTCAAAAATGGCCATACGGCTGGAGATGGGTCCCCCGCCCAAAGAGCCAGCAGGGAAAACTATGCCTTGTTCTAAAGCTCTTTGGGAACCGCTTGCGTAGCCCCACAGACCTTAGGGCTGCAGGCTTTGCTGCTGCCTTCAGCCTCAAAACCACCCTTTCCCACTTGGCGCCGCGCCAGGCTCAAAAATGGCCATACGACTGGAGATGGGTCCCCCGCCCAAAGAGCCAGCAGGGAAAACTATGCCTTGTTCTAAAGCTCTTTGGGAACCGCTTGCGTAGCCCCACAGACCTGGGGGCTGCAGGCTCTCCTGCTGCCTTCAGACTCAAAGCCACCCTTTCCCACTTGGCGTCGCGCTAGGCACAAAAATGGCCATACGGCTGGAGATGGGTCCCCCGCCCAAGGAGCCAGCAGGGAAAACTATGCCTTGTTCTAAAGCTCTTTGGGAACCGCTTGCGTAGCCACACAGACCTGGGGGCTGCGGGCTGTCTTGCTGCCTTCAGCCTCAAAGCCACCCTTTCACACTTGGCGCCGCGCCAGGCACAAAAATGGCCATACGGCTGGAGATGGGTCCCCCGCCCAAAGAGCCAGCAGGGAAAACTATGCCTTGTTCTAAAGCTCTTTGGGAACCGCTTGCGTAGCCCCACAGACCTGGGGGCTGCAGGCTTTGCTGCTGCCTTCAGCCTCAAAGCCACTCTTTCCCACTTGGCGTCGCGCTAGGCACAAAAATGGCCATACGGCTGGAGATGGGTCCCCCGCCCAAGGAGCCAGCAGGGAAAACTATGCCTTGTTCTAAAGCTCTTTGGGAACCGCTTGCGTAGCCCCACAGACCTGGGGGCTGCGGGCTTTCCTGCTGCCTTCAGCCTCGACACCACCCTTTCCCACTTGGCGCCGCGCCAGGCACAAAAATGGCCATACGGCTGGAGATGGGTCCCCCGCCCAGAGAGCCAGCAAGGAAAATTATGCCTTGTTCTAAAGCTCTTTGGGAACCGCTTGCGTAGCCGCACAGACCTGGCGCTGCGGGCTTTCCTGCTGCCTTCAGCCTCAAAGCCACCCTTTCCCACTTGGCGTCGCGCCAGGCACAAAAATGGCCGTACGGCTGGAGATGGGTCCCATGCCCAAAGACCCAGCAGGGAAAACTATGCCTTGTTCTAAAGCTCTTTGGGAACCGCTTGCGTAGCCCCACAGACCTGGGGGCTGCGGGCTTTGCTGCTGCCTTCAGCCTCAAAGCCACCCTTTCCCACTTGGCGTCGCGCTAGGCACAAAAATGGCCATACGGCTGGAGATGGGTCCCCCGCCCAGAGAGCCAGCAAGGAAAATTATGCCTTGTTCTAAAGCTCTTTGGGAACCGCTTGCGTAGCCGCACAGACCTGGGGGCTGCGGGCTTTCCTGCTGCCTTCAGCCTCAAAGCCACCCTTTCCCACTTGGCGCCGCATCAGGCACAAAAATGGCCTATGGCTGGAGATGGGTCCCATGCCCAAAGAGCCAGCAAGGAAAACTATGCCTTGTTCTAAAGCTCTTTGGGAACTGCTTGCGTAGCCCCACAGACCTGGGGGCTGCAGGCTTTCCTGCTGCCTTCAGCCTCAAAGCCACCCTTTCCCACTTGGCACTCCATCAGGCAAAAAAATGGCCTATGGGTGGAGATCGGTCCCATGCCCAAAGAGCCAGCAGGGAAAACTATGCCTTGTTCTAAAGCTCTTTGGGAACCGCTTGCTTGGCCCCACAGACCTGGGGGCTGCAGGCTTTGCTGCTGCCTTCAGCCTCAAAACCACCCTTTCCCACTTGGCGCCGCGCCAGGCACAAAAATGGCCATACGGCTGGAGATGGGTCCCCCGCCCAAAGAGCCAGCAGGGAAAACTATGCCTTGTTCTAAAGCTCTTTGGGAACCGCTTGCGTAGCCGCACAGACCTGGGGGCTGCGGGCTTTCCTGCTGCCTTCAGCGTCAAAACCACCCTTTACCACTACGCACCGCGCCAGGCACAAAAATGGCCATACGGCTGGAAATGGGTCCCCCGTCCAAAGAGCCAGCAGGGAAAACTATGCCTTCTTCTAAAGCTCTTTGGGAACCGCTTGCGTAGCCCCACAGACCTGGGGGCTGCAGGCTTTCCTGCTGCCTTCAGCCTCAAAGCCACCCTTTCCCACTTGGCGCCCTATCAGGCACAAAAATGGCCTATGGCTGGAGATGGGTCCCATGCCCAAAGAGCCAGCAGGGAAAACTATGCCTTGTTCTAAAGCTCTTTGGGAACCGCTTGCTTGGCCCCACAGACCTGGGGGCTGCAGGCTTTCCTGCTGCCTTCAGCCTCAAAACCACCCTTTCCCACTTGGCGCCGCGCCAGGCACAAAAATGGCCATACGGCTGGAGATGGGTCCCCCGCCCAAAGAGCCAGCAGGGAAAACTATGCCTTGTTCTAAAGCTCTTTGGGAACCGCTTGCGTAGCCCCACAGACCTGGGGGCTGCGGGCTTTCCTGCTGCCTTCAGCCTCGACACCACCCTTTCCCACTTGGCGCCGCGCCAGGCACAAAAATGGCCATACGGCTGGAGATGGGTCCCCCGCCCAGAGAGCCAGCAAGGAAAATTATGCCTTGTTCTAAAGCTCTTTGGGAACCGCTTGCGTAGCCCCACAGACCTGGCGCTGCGGGCTTTCCTGCTGCCTTCAGCCTCAAAGCCACCCTTTCCCACTTGGCGTCGCGCCAGGCACAAAAATGGCCTATGGCTGGAGATGGGTCCCATGCCCAAAGACCCAGCAGGGAAAACTATGCCTTGTTCTAAAGCTCTTTGGGAACCGCTTGCGTAGCCCCACAGACCTGGGGGCTGCAGGCTTTGCTGCTGCCTTCAGCCTCGACACCACCCTTTCCCACTTGGCGCCGCGCCAGGCACAAAAACGGCCTATGGCTGGAGATGGGTCCCCCGCCCAGAGAGCCAGCAGGGAAAATTATGCCTTGTTCTAAAGCTCTTTGGGAACTGCTTGCTTGGCCCCACAGACCTGGGGGCTGCAGGCTTTCCTGCTGCCTTCAGCCTCAAAGCCACCCTTTCCCACTTGGCGCCGCGCCAGGCACAAAAATGGCCATACGGCTGGAGATGGGTCCCCCCGCCCAAAGAGCCAGCAGGGAAAACTATGCCTTGTTCTAAAGCTCTTTGGGAACCGCTTGCGTAGCCGCACAGACCTGGGGGCTGCGGGCTTTCCTGCTGCCTTCAGCCTCAAAACCACCCTTTCCCACTTGGCGCCGCGCCAGGCACAAAAATGGCCATACGGCTGGAGATGGGTCCCCCGCCCAAAGAGCCAGCAGGGAAAACTATGCCTTGTTCTAAAGCTCTTTGGGAACCGCTTGCGTAGCCCCACAGACCTGGGGGCTGCGGGCTTTCCTGCTACCTTCAGCCTCGACACCACCCTTTCCCACTTGGCGCCGCGCCAGGCACAAAAATGGCCATACGGCTGGAGATGGGTCCCCCGCCCAGAGAGCCAGCAAGGAAAATTATGCCTTGTTCTAAAGCTCTTTGGGAACCGCTTGCGTAGCCGCACAGACCTGGCGCTGCGGGCTTTCCTGCTGCCTTCAGCCTCAAAGCCACCCTTTCCCACTTGGCGTCGCGTCAGGCACAAAAATGGCCTATGGCTGGAGATGGGTCCCATGCCCAAAGACCCAGCAGGGAAAACTATGCCTTGTTCTAAAGCTCTTTGGGAACCGCTTGCGTAGCCCCACAGACCTGGGGGCTGCAGGCTTTCCTGCTGCCTTCAGCCTCAAAGCCACCCTTTCCCACTTGGCGTCGCGCTAGGCACAAAAATGGCCATACGGCTGGAGATGGGTCCCCCGCCCAGAGAGCCAGCAAGGAAAATTATGCCTTGTTCTAAAGCTCTTTGGGAACCGCTTGCGTAGCCGCACAGACCTGGGGGCTGCGGGCTTTCCTGCTGCCTTCAGCCTCAAAGCCACCCTTTCCCACTTGGCGCCGCATCAGGCACAAAAATGGCCTATGGCTGGAGATGGGTCCCATGCCCAAAGAGCCAGCAAGGAAAACTATGCCTTGTTCTAAAGCTCTTTGGGAACCGCTTGCGTAGCCCCACAGACCTGGGGGCTGCAGGCTTTCCTGCTGCCTTCAGCCTCAAAGCCACCCTTTCCCACTTGGCACTCCATCAGGCAAAAAAAAGGCCTATGGCTGGAGATCGGTCCCATGCCCAAAGACCCAGCAAGGAAAACTATGCCTTGTTCTAAAGCTCTTTGGGAACCGCTTGCGTGGCCCCACAGACGTGGGGCCTGCAGGCTTTGCTGCTGCCTTCAGCCTCAAAGCCACCCTTTCCCACTTGGCGCCGCGCCAGGCACAAAAATGGCCATTACGGCTGGAGATGGGTCCCATGCCCAAAGAGCCAGCAGGGAAAACTATGCCTTGTTCTAAAGCTCTTTGGGAACCGCTTGCTTGGCCCCACAGACCTGGGGGCTGCAGGCTTTGCTGCTGCCTTCAGCCTCAAAACCACCCTTTCCCACTTGGCGCCGCGCCAGGCACAAAAATGGCCATACGGCTGGAGATGGGTCCCCCGCCCAAAGAGCCAGCAGGGAAAACTATGCCTTGTTCTAAAGCTCTTTGGGAACCGCTTGCGTAGCCGCACAGACCTGGGGGCTGCGGGCTTTCCTGCTGCCTTCAGCGTCAAAACCACCCTTTACCACTACGCACCGCGCCAGGCACAAAAATGGCCATACGGCTGGAAATGGGTCCCCCGTCCAAAGAGCCAGCAGGGAAAACTATGCCTTCTTCTAAAGCTCTTTGGGAACCGCTTGCGTAGCCCCACAGACCTGGGGGCTGCAGGCTTTCCTGCTGCCTTCAGCCTCAAAGCCACCCTTTCCCACTTGGCGCCCTATCAGGCACAAAAATGGCCTATGGCTGGAGATGGGTCCCATGCCCAAAGAGCCATCAGGGAAAACTATGCCTTGTTCTAAAGCTCTTTGGGAACCGCTTGCTTGGCCCCACAGACCTGGGGGCTGCAGGTTTTCCTGCTGCCTTCAGCCTCAAAACCACCCTTTCCCACCTGGCGCCGCGCCAGGCTCAAAAATGGCCATACGGCTGGAGATGGGTCCCCCGCCCAAAGAGCCAGCAGGGAAAACTATGCCTTGTTCTAAAGCTCTTTGGGAACCGCTTGCGTAGCCCCACAGACCTGGGGGCTGCGGGCTTTCCTGCTGCCTTCAGCCTCGACACCACCCTTTCCCACTTGGCGCCGCGCCAGGCACAAAAATGGCCATACGGCTGGAGATGGGTCCCCCGCCCAGAGAGCCAGCAAGGAAAATTATGCCTTGTTCTAAAGCTCTTTGGGAACCGCTTGCGTAGCCCCACAGACCTGGCGCTGCGGGCTTTCCTGCTGCCTTCAGCCTCAAAGCCACCCTTTCCCACTTGGTGTCGCGCCAGGCACAAAAATGGCCTATGGCTGGAGATGGGTCCCATGCCCAAAGACCCAGCAGGGAAAACTATGCCTTGTTCTAAAGCTCTTTGGGAACCGCTTGCGTAGCCCTACAGACATGGGGGCTGCGGGCTTTCCTGCTGCCTTCAGCCTCGACACCACCCTTTCCCACTTGGCGCCGTGCCAGGCACAAAAATGGCCGTACGGCTGGAGATGGGTCCCCCGCCCAAAGAGCCAGCAGGGAAAACTATGCCTTGTTCTAAAGCTCTTTGGGAACCGCTTGCGTAGCCCCAAAGACCTGGGGGCTGCGGGCTTTCCTGCTGCCTTCAGCCTCAAAACCACCCTTTCCCACTACGCACCGCGCCAGGCATAAAAATAGCCATACGACTGGAGATGGGTCCCCCGCCCAAAGAGCCAGCAGGGAAAACTATGCCTTGTTCTAAAGCTCTTTGGGAACCGCTTGCATAGCCCCACAGACCTGGGGGCTGCAGGCTTTCCTGTTGCCTTCAGCCTCAAAGCCACCCTTTCCCACTTGGCGCCGCGCCAGGCACAAAAACGGCCTATGGCTGGAGATGGGTCCCCCGCCCAGAGAGCCAGCAGGGAAAATTATGCCTTGTTCTAAAGCTCTTTGGGAACTGCTTGCGTAGCCCCAGAGACTTGGGGGCTGCAGGCTTTCCTGCTGCCTTCAACCTCAAAGCCACCCTTTCCCACTTGGCGCCGCGCCAGGCACAAAAATGGCCTATGGCTGGAGATGGGTCCCATGCCCAAAGAGCCAGCAGGGAAAACTATGCCTTGTTCTAAAGCTCTTTGGGAACCGCTTGCTTGGCCCCACAGACCTGGGGGCTGCAGGCTTTGCTGCTGCCTTCAGCCTCAAAACCACCCTTTCCCACTTGGCGCCGCGCCAGGCACAAAAATGGCCATACGGCTGGAGATGGGTCCCCCGCCCAAAGAGCCAGCAGGGAAAACTATGCCTTGTTCTAAAGCTCTTTGGGAACCGCTTGCGTAGCCGCACAGACCTGGGGGCTGCGGGCTTTCCTGCTGCCTTCAGCGTCAAAACCACCCTTTACCACTACGCACCGCGCCAGGCACAAAAATGGCCATTACGGCTGGAGATGGGTCCCCCGCCCAAAGAGCCAGCAGGGAAAACTATGCCTTGTTCTAAAGCTCTTTGGGAACCGCTTGCGTAGCCCCACAGACCTGGGGGCTGCGGGCTTTCCTGCTGCCTTCAGCCTCAAAGCCACCCTTTCCCACTTGGCGCCCTATCAGGCACAAAAATGGCCTATGCCTGGAGATGGGTCCCATGCCCAAAGAGCCATCAGGGAAAACTATGCCTTGTTCTAAAGCTCTTTGGGAACCACTTGCGTAGCCCCACAGACCTGGGGGCTGTGGGCCTTCCTGCTGCCTTCAACCGCGACACCACCCTTTCCCACTTGGCCCCTGGCCAGGCACAAAAATGGCCATTACGGCTGGAGATGGGTCCCCCCGCCCAAAGAGCCAGCAGGGAAAACTATGCCTTGTTCTAAAGCTCTTTGGGAACCACTTGCGTAGCCCCACAGACCTGGGGGCTGCAGGCTTTTGCTCCTGCCTTCAGCCTCAAAACCACCCTTTCCCACTTGGCGCCGCGCCAGGCACAAAAATGGCCATACGGCTGGAGATGTGTCGACCGCCCAAAGAGCCAGCAGGGAAAACTATGCCTTGTTCTAAAGCTCTTTGGGAACCGCTTGCGTAGCCCCACAGACCTGGGGGCTGCGGGCTTTGCTGCTGCCTTCAGCCTCACAGCCACCCTTTCCCACTTGGCGCCGCGCCAGGCACAAAAATGGCCATACGGCTGGAGATGGGTCGACCGCCCTAAGAGCCAGCAGGGAAAACTATGCCTTGTTCTAAAGCTCTTTGGGAACCGCTTGCTTGGCCCCACAGACCTGGGGGCTGCGGGCTTTGCTGCTGCCTTCAGCCTCGACACCACCCTTTCCCACTTGGCGCCGCGCCAGGCACAAAAATGGCCATACGGCTGGAGATGGGTCCCCCGCCCAAAGAGCCAGCAGGGAAAACTATGCCTTGTTCTAAAGCTCTTTGGGAACCGCTTGCGTAGCCCCACAGACCTTGGGGCTGCAGGCTCTCCTGCTGCCTTCAGCCTCGACACCACCCTTTCCCACTTGGCACTGCGCCAGGCACAAAAATGGCCATACGGCTGGAGATGGGTCCCCCCGCCCAAAGAGCCAGCAGGGAAAACTATGCCTTGTTCTAAAGCTCTTTGGGAACCACTTGCGTAGCCCCACAGCTGGGGGCTGCAGGCTTTCCTGCTGCCTTCAGCCTCAAAGCCACCCTTTCCCACTTGGCACTGCGCCAGGCACAAAAATGGCCTATGGCTGGAGATGGGTCCTCCGCCCAAAGAGCCAGCAGGGAAAACTATGCCTTGTTCTAAAGCTCTTTGGGAACCGCTTGCGTAGCCCCACAGAACTGGGGGCTGTGGGCTTTCCTGCTGCCTTCAGCCTCGACACCATCCTTCCCACTTGGCGCCGCGCCAGGCACAAAAATGGCCATACGGCTGGAGATGGGTCCCCCGCCCAAAGAGCCAGCAGGGAAAACTATGCCTTGTTCTAAAGCTCTTTGGGAACCGCATGCGTAGCCCAACAGATCTTGGGCCTGTGGGCTTTCCTGCTGCCTTCAGCCTAGACAACACCCTTTCCCACTAGGTGCCTCGCCACGCACACAAATGGCCATACGGCTGGAGATGGGTCCCCTGCCCAAGGAGCCAGCAGGGAAAACTATGCCTTGTTCTAAAGCTCTTTGGGAACCGCTTGCTTGGCCCCACAGACCTGGGGGGCTGCAGGCTTTCTTGCTGCCTTCAGCCTCGACAGCACACTTTCCCTTTTGGCACCGCGTCAGGCACAAAAATGGCCTATGGATGGAGATGGGTCCCATGCCCAAAGAGCCAGCAGGGAAAACTATGCCTTGTTCTAAAGCTCTTTGGGAACCGCTTGCGTAGCCCCAGAGACCTGGGGGCTGCGGGCTTTTCCTGCTGCCTTTCAGCCTCGACACCACCCTTTCCCACTTGGCGCCGCGCCAGGCACAAAAATGGCCATACGGCTGGAGATGGGTCCCCCGCCCAGAGAGCCAGCAAGGAAAATTATGCCTTGTTCTAAAGCTCTTTGGGAACCGCTTGCGTAGCCCCACAGACCTGGCGCTGCGGGCTTTCCTGCTGCCTTCAGCCTCAAAGCCACCCTTTCCCACTTGGTGTCGCGCCAGGCACAAAAAATGGCCTATGGCTGGAGATGGGTCCCATGCCCAAAGAGCCAGCAGGGAAAACTATGCCTTGTTCTAAAGCTCTTTGGGAACCGCTTGCGTAGCCCCACAGACCTGGGGGCTGCAGGCTTTGCTGCTGCCTTCAGCCTCAAAGCCACCCTTTCCCACTTGGCGTCGCGCTAGGCACAAAAATGGCCATACGGCTGGAGATGGGTCCCCCCGCCCAAAGAGCCAGCTGGGAAAACTATGCCTTGTTCTAAAGCTCTTTGGGAACCGCTTGCGTAGCCGCACAGACCTGGGGGCTGCGGGCTTTCCTGCTGCCTTCAGCCTCAAAGCCACCCTTTCCCACTTGGCGCCGCATCAGGCACAAAAATGGCCTATGGCTGGAGATGGGGCCTATGCCCAAAGAGCCAGCAAGGAAAACTATGCCTTGTTCTAAAGCTCTTTGGGAACCGCTTGCGTAGCCCCATAGACCTGGGGGCTGCAGGCTTTCCTGCTGCCTTCAGCCTCAAAGCCACCCTTTCCCACTTGGCACTCCATCAGGTAAAAAAATGGCCTATGGCTGGAGATCGGTCCCATGCCCAAAGACCCAGCAAGGAAAACTATGCCTTGTTCTAAAGCTCTTTGGGAACCGCTTGCGTGGCCCCACAGACCTGGGGGCCTGCAGGCTTTGCTGCTGCCTTCAGCCTCAAAGCCACCCTTTCCCACTTGGCGCCGCGCTAGGCACAAAAATGGTCTATGGCTGGAGATGGGTCCCCCGTCCAGAGAGCCAGCAGGGAAAACTATGCCTTGTTCTAAAGCTCTTTGGGAACCGCTTGCGTAGCCCTACAGACATGGGGGCTGCGGGCTTTCCTGCTGCCTTCAGCCTCGACACCACCCTTTCCCACTTGGCGCCGTGCCAGGCACAAAAATGGCCATACGGCTGGAGATGGGTCCCCCGCCCAAAGAGCCAGCAGGGAAAACTATGCCTTGTTCTAAAGCTCTTTGGGAACCGCTTGCGTAGCCCCAAAGACCTGGGGGCTGCGGGCTTTCCTGCTGCCTTCAGCCTCAAAACCACCCTTTCCCACTACGCACCGCGCCAGGCATAAAAATAGCCATACGACTGGAGATGGGTCCCCCGCCCAAAGAGCCAGCAGGGAAAACTATGCCTTGTTCTAAAGCTCTTTGGGAACCGCTTGCATAGCCCCACAGACCTGGGGGCTGCAGGCTTTGCTGCTGCCTTCAGCCTCGACAGCACCCTTTCCCACTTGGCGCCGCGCCAGGCACAAAAACGGCCTATGGCTGGAGATGGGTCCCCCGCCCAGAGAGCCAGCAGGGAAAACTATGCCTTGTTCTAAAGCTCTTTGGGAACCGCTTGCGTAGCCCCACAGACCTGGGGGCTGCAGGCTTTCCTGCTGCCTTCAGCCTCAAAGCCACCCTTTCCCACTTGGCGCCCTATCAGGCACAAAAATGGCCATACGGCTGGAGATGGGTCCCATGCCCAAAGAGCCATCAGGGAAAACTATGCCTTGTTCTAAAGCTCTTTGGGAACCACTTGCGTAGCCCCACAGACCTGGGGGCTGTGGGCCTTCCTGCTGCCTTCAGCCTAGACAACACCCTTTCCCACTTGGCCCCTGGCCAGGCACAAAAATGGCCATACGGCTGGAGATGGGTCCCCCGCCCAAAGAGCCAGCAGGGAAAACTATGCCTTGTTCTAAAGCTCTTTGGGAACCACTTGCGTAGCCCCACAGACCTGGGGGATGCAGGCTTTGCTCCTGCCTTCAGCCTCGACACCACCCTTTCCCACTTGGCGCCGCGCCAGGCACAAAAATGGCCATACGGCTGGAGATGTGTCGACCGCCCAAAGAGCCAGCAGGGAAAACTATGCCTTGTTCTAAAGCTCTTTGGGAACCGCTTGCGTAGCCCCACAGACCTGGGGGCTGCGGGCTTTGCTGCTGCCTTCAGCCTCGACACCACCCTTTCCCACTTGGCGCCGCGCCAGGCACAAAAATGGCCATACGGCTGGAGATGGGTCCCCCGCCCAAAGAGCCAGCAGGGAAAACTATGCCTTGTTCTAAAGCTCTTTGGGAACCGCTTGCGTAGCCCCACAGACCTGGGGGCTGCAGGCTCTCCTGCTGCCTTCAGCCTCGACACCACCCTTTCCCACTTGGCACTGCGCCAGGCACAAAAATGGCCATACGGCTGGAGATGGGTCCCCCGCCCAAAGAGCCAGCAGGGAAAACTATGCCTTGTTCTAAAGCTCTTTGGGAACCACTTGCGTAGCCCCACAGACCTGGGGGCTGCGGGCTTTCCTGCTGCCTTCAGCCTCAAAGCCACCCTTTCCCACTTGGCACTGCGCCAGGCACAAAAATGGCCTATGGCTGGAGATGGGTCCTCCGCCCAAAGAGCCAGCAGGGAAAACTATGCCTTGTTCTAAAGCTCTTTGGGAACCGCTTGCGTAGCCCCACAGAACTGGGGGCTGTGGGCTTTCCTGCTGCCTTCAGCCTCGACACCATCCTTTCCCACTTGGCGCCGCGCCAGGCACAAAAATGGCCATACGGCTGGAGATGGGTCCCCCGCCCAAAGAGCCAGCAGGGAAAACTATGCCTTCTTCTAAAGCTCTTTGGGAACCGCTTGCGTAGCCCCACAGACCTGGGGGCTGGAGCCTTTGCTGCTGCCTTCAGCCTCAAAACCACCCTTTCCCACTTGGCGCCGTGCCAGGCACAAAAATGGCCTATGGCTGGAGATGGGTCCCCCGCCCAACGAACAAGCAGGGAAAACTATGCCTTGTTCTAAAGCTCTTTGGGAACCGCTTGCGTAGCCCCACAGACCTGGGGGCTGCAGGCTTTCCTGCTGCCTTCAGCCTGAAAGCCACCCTTTCCCACTTGGAGCTACGCCAGGCACAAAAATGGCCATACGGCTGGAGATGGGTCCCCCGCCCAAAGAGCCAGCAGGGAAAACTATGCCTTGTTCTAAATCTCTTTGGGAACCACTTGCGTAGCCCAACAGACCTGGGGGCTGCGGGCTTTCCTGCTGCCTTCAGCCTCGACACCACCCTTTCCCACTTGGCGCCACGCCAGGCACAAAAATGGCCATACGGCTGGAGATGGGTCCCCCGCCCAAAGAGCCAGCAGGGAAAACTATGCCTTGTTCTAAAGCTCTTTGGGAACCGCATGCGTAGCCCAACAGATCTTGGGCCTGTGGGCTTTCCTGCTGCCTTCAGCCTAGACAACACCCTTTCCCACTAGGTGCCTCGCCACGCACACAAATGGCCATACGGCTGGAGATGGGTCCCCTGCCCAAGGAGCCAGCAGGGAAAACTATGCCTTGTTCTAAAGCTCTTTGGGAACCGCTTGCTTGGCCCCACAGACCTGGGGGCTGCAGGCTTTCTTGCTGCCTTCAGCCTCGACAGCACACTTTCCCTTTTGGCACCGCGTCAGGCACAAAAATGGCCTATGGATGGAGATGGGTCCCATGCCCAAAGAGCCAGCAGGGAAAACTATGCCTTGTTCTAAAGCTCTTTGGGAACCGCTTGCGTAGCCCCACAGACCTGGGGGCTGCGGGCTTTCCTGCTGCCTTCAGCCTCGACACCACCCTTTCCCACTTGGCGCCGCGCCAGGCACAAAAATGGCCATACGGCTGGAGATGGGTCCCCCGCCCAGAGAGCCAGCAGGGAAAATTATGCCTTGTTCTAAAGCTCTTTGGGAACCGCTTGCGTAGCCCCACAGACCTGGCGCTGCGGGCTTTCCTGCTGCCTTCAGCCTCAAAGCCACCCTTTCCCACTTGGCGTCGCGCTAGGCACAAAAATGGCCATACGGCTGGAGATGGGTCCCCCGCCCAGAGAGCCAGCAAGGAAAACTATGCCTTGTTCTAAAGCTCTTTGGGAACCGCTTGCGTAGCCGCACAGACCTGGGGGCTGCGGGCTTTCCTGCTGCCTTCAGCCTCAAAGCCACCCTTTCCCACTTGGCGCCGCATCAGGCACAAAAATGGCCTATGGCTGGAGATGGGGCCCATGCCCAAAGAGCCAGCAAGGAAAACTATGCCTTGTTCTAAAGCTCTTTGGGAACCGCTTGCGTAGCCCCACAGACCTGGGGGCTGCAGGCTTTCCTGCTGCCTTCAGCCTCAAAGCCACCCTTTCCCACTTGGCACTCCATCAGGTAAAAAAATGGCCTATGGCTGGAGATCGGTCCCATGCCCAAAGACCCAGCAAGGAAAACTATACCTTGTTCTAAAGCTCTTTGGGAACCGCTTGCGTGGCCCCACAGACGTGGGGCCTGCAGGCTTTGCTGCTGCCTTCAGCCTCAAAGCCACCCTTTCCCACTTGGCGCCGCGCTAGGCACAAAAAATGGTCTATGGCTGGAGATGGGTCCCCCGTCCAGAGAGCCAGCAGGGAAAACTATGCCTTGTTCTAAAGCTCTTTGGGAATCGCTTGCGTAGCCCTACAGACATGGGGGCTGCGGGCTTTCCTGCTGCCTTCAGCCTCGACACCACCCTTTCCCACTTGGCGCCGCGCCAGGGACAAAAATGGCCATACGGCTGGAGATGGGTCCCCCGCCCAAAGAGCCAGCAGGGAAAACTATGCCTTGTTCTAAAGCTCTTTGGGAACCGCTTGCGTAGCCCCAAAGACCTGGGGGCTGCGGGCTTTCCTGCTGCCTTCAGCCTCAAAACCACCCTTTCCCACTACGCACCGCGCCAGGCATAAAAATAGCCATACGACTGGAGATGGGTCCCCCGCCCAAAGAGCCAGCAGGGAAAACTATGCCTTGTTCTAAAGCTCTTTGGGAACCGCTTGCATAGCCCCACAGACCTGGGGGCTGCAGGCTTTGCTGCTGCCTTCAGCCTCGACAGCACCCTTTCCCACTTGGCGCCGCGCCAGGCACAAAAACGGCCTATGGCTGGAGATGGGTCCCCCGCCCAGAGAGCCAGCAGGGAAAATTATGCCTTGTTCTAAATCTCTTTGGGAACTGCTTGCGTAGCCCCAGAGACTTGGGGGCTGCAGGCTTTCCTGTTGCCTTCAGCCTCAAAGCCACCCTTTCCCACTTGGCGCCGCGCCAGGCACAAAAATGGCCTATGGCTGGAGATGGGTCCCATGCCCAAAGAGCCAGCAGGGAAAACTATGCCTTGTTCTAAAGCTCTTTGGGAACCGCTTGCTTGGCCCCACAGACCTGGGGGCTGCAGGCTTTGCTGCTGCCTTCAGCCTCAAAGCCACCCTTTCCCACTTGGCGCCGCGCCAGGCACAAAAATGGCCATACGGCTGGAGATGGGTCCCCCGCCCAAAGAGCCAGCAGGGAAAACTATGCCTTGTTCTAAAGCTCTTTGGGAACCGCTTGCGTAGCCGCACAGACCTGGGGGCTGCGGGCTTTCCTGCTGCCTTCAGCGTCAAAACCACCCTTTACCACTACGCACCGCGCCAGGCACAAAAACGGCCATACGGCTGGAAATGGGTCCCCCGCCCAAAGAGCCAGCAGGGAAAACTATGCCTTGTTCTAAAGCTCTTTGGGAACCGCTTGCGTAGCCCCACAGACCTGGGGGCTGCAGGCTTTGCTCCTGCCTTCAGCCTCAAAACCACCCTTTCCCACTTGGCGCCGCTCCAGGCACAAAAATGGCCATACGGCTGGAGATGTGTCGACCGCCCAAAGAGCCAGCAGGGAAAACTATGCCTTGTTCTAAAGCTCTTTGGGAACCGCTTGCGTAGCCCCACAGACCTGGGGGCTGCGGGCTTTGCTGCTGCCTTCAGCCTCAAAGCCACCCTTTCCCACTTGGCGCCGCATCAGGCACAAAAATGGCCTATGGCTGGAGATGGGTCCCATGCCCAAAGAGCCAGCAGGGAAAACTATGCCTTGTTCTAAAGCTCTTTGGGAACCGCTTGCTTGGCCCCACAGACCTGGGGGCTGCAGGCTTTGCTGCTGCCTTCAGCCTCAAAACCACCCTTTCCCACTTGGCGCCGCGCCAGGCACAAAAATGGCCATACGGCTGGAGATGGGTCCCCCGCCCAAAGAGCCAGCAGGGAAAACTATGCCTTGTTCTAAAGCTCTTTGGGAACCGCTTGCGTAGCCCCACAGACCTGGGGGCTGGAGCCTTTGCTGCTGCCTTCAGCCTCAAAACCACCCTTTCCCACTTGGCGCCGTGCCAGGCACAAAAATGGCCTATGGCTGGAGATGGGTCCCCCGCCCAACGAACAAGCAGGGAAAACTATGCCTTGTTCTAAAGCTCTTTGGGAACCGCTTGCGTAGCCCCACAGACCTGGGGGCTGCAGGCTTTCCTGCTGCCTTCAGCCTGAAAGCCACCCTTTCCCACTTGGAGCTACGCCAGGCACAAAAATGGCCATACGGCTGGAGATGGGTCCCCCGCCCAAAGAGCCAGCAGGGAAAACTATGCCTTGTTCTAAATCTCTTTGGGAACCACTTGCGTAGCCCAACAGACCTGGGGGCTGCGGGCTTTCCTGCTGCCTTCAGCCTCGACACCACCCTTTCCCACTTGGCGCCACGCCAGGCACAAAAATGGCCATACGGCTGGAGATGGGTCCCCCGCCCAAAGAGCCAGCAGGGAAAACTATGCCTTGTTCTAAAGCTCTTTGGGAACCGCATGCGTAGCCCAACAGATCTTGGGCCTGTGGGCTTTCCTGCTGCCTTCAGCCTAGACAACACCCTTTCCCACTAGGTGCCTCGCCACGCACACAAATGGCCATACGGCTGGAGATGGGTCCCCTGCCCAAGGAGCCAGCAGGGAAAACTATGCCTTGTTCTAAAGCTCTTTGGGAACCGCTTGCTTGGCCCCACAGACCTGGGGGCTGCAGGCTTTCTTGCTGCCTTCAGCCTCGACAGCACACTTTCCCTTTTGGCACCGCGTCAGGCACAAAAATGGCCTATGGATGGAGATGGGTCCCATGCCCAAAGAGCCAGCAGGGAAAACTATGCCTTGTTCTAAAGCTCTTTGGGAACCGCTTGCGTAGCCCCACAGACCTGGGGGCTGCGGGCTTTCCTGCTGCCTTCAGCCTCGACACCACCCTTTCCCACTTGGCGCCGCGCCAGGCACAAAAATGGCCATACGGCTGGAGATGGGTCCCCTGCCCAGAGAGCCAGCAAGGAAAATTATGCCTTGTTCTAAAGCTCTTTGGGAACCGCTTGCGTAGCCCCACAGACCTGGCGCTGCGGGCTTTCCTGCTGCCTTCAGCCTCAAAGCCACCCTTTCCCACTTGGCGTCGCGCTAGGCACAAAAATGGCCATACGGCTGGAGATGGGTCCCCTGCCCAGAGAGCCAGCAAGGAAAACTATGCCTTGTTCTAAAGCTCTTTGGGAACCGCTTGCGTAGCCCCACAGACCTGGGGGCTGCAGGCTTTCCTGCTGCCTTCAGCCTCAAAGCCACCCTTTCCCACTTGGCACTCCATCAGGTAAAAAAATGGCCTATGGCTGGAGATCGGTCCCATGCCCAAAGACCCAGCAAGGAAAACTATACCTTGTTCTAAAGCTCTTTGGGAACCGCTTGCGTGGCCCCACAGACGTGGGGCCTGCAGGCTTTGCTGCTGCCTTCAGCCTCAAAGCCACCCTTTCCCACTTGGCGCCGCGCTAGGCACAAAAATGGTCTATGGCTGGAGATGGGTCCCCCGTCCAGAGAGCCAGCAGGGAAAACTATGCCTTGTTCTAAAGCTCTTTGGGAATCGCTTGCGTAGCCCTACAGACATGGGGGCTGCGGGCTTTCCTGCTGCCTTCAGCCTCGACACCACCCTTTCCCACTTGGCGCCGTGCCAGGCACAAAAATGGCCATACGGCTGGAGATGGGTCCCCCGCCCAAAGAGCCAGCAGGGAAAACTATGCCTTGTTCTAAAGCTCTTTGGGAACCGCTTGCGTAGCCCCAAAGACCTGGGGGCTGCGGGCTTTCCTGCTGCCTTCAGCCTCAAAACCACCCTTTCCCACTACGCACCGCGCCAGGCATAAAAATAGCCATACGACTGGAGATGGGTCCCCCGCCCAAAGAGCCAGCAGGGAAAACTATGCCTTGTTCTAAAGCTCTTTGGGAACCGCTTGCATAGCCCCACAGACCTGGGGGCTGCAGGCTTTGCTGCTGCCTTCAGCCTCGACAGCACCCTTTCCCACTTGGCGCCGCGCCAGGCACAAAAACGGCCTATGGCTGGAGATGGGTCCCCCGCCCAGAGAGCCAGCAGGGAAAATTATGCCTTGTTCTAAATCTCTTTGGGAACTGCTTGCGTAGCCCCAGAGACTTGGGGGCTGCAGGCTTTCCTGTTGCCTTCAGCCTCAAAGCCACCCTTTCCCACTTGGCGCCGCGCCAGGCACAAAAATGGCCTATGGCTGGAGATGGGTCCCATGCCCAAAGAGCCAGCAGGGAAAACTATGCCTTGTTCTAAAGCTCTTTGGGAACCGCTTGCTTGGCCCCACAGACCTGGGGGCTGCAGGCTTTGCTGCTGCCTTCAGCCTCAAAGCCACCCTTTCCCACTTGGCGCCGCGCCAGGCACAAAAATGGCCATACGGCTGGAGATGGGTCCCCCGCCCAAAGAGCCAGCAGGGAAAACTATGCCTTGTTCTAAAGCTCTTTGGGAACCGCTTGCGTAGCCGCACAGACCTGGGGGCTGCGGGCTTTCCTGCTGCCTTCAGCGTCAAAACCACCCTTTACCACTACGCACCGCGCCAGGCACAAAAACGGCCATACGGCTGGAAATGGGTCCCCCGCCCAAAGAGCCAGCAGGGAAAACTATGCCTTGTTCTAAAGCTCTTTGGGAACCGCTTGCGTAGCCCCACAGACCTGGGGGCTGCAGGCTTTGCTCCTGCCTTCAGCCTCAAAACCACCCTTTCCCACTTGGCGCCGCGCCAGGCACAAAAATGGCCATACGGCTGGAGATGTGTCGACCGCCCAAAGAGCCAGCAGGGAAAACTATGCCTTGTTCTAAAGCTCTTTGGGAACCGCTTGCGTAGCCCCACAGACGTGGGGGCTGCGGGCTTTCCTGCTGCCTTCAGCCTCAAAGCCACCCTTTCCCACTTGGCGCCGCATCAGGCACAAAAATGGCCTATGGCTGGAGATGGGTCCCATGCCCAAAGAGCCAGCAGGGAAAACTATGCCTTGTTCTAAAGCTCTTTGGGAACCGCTTGCTTGGCCCCACAGACCTGGGGGCTGCAGGCTTTGCTGCTGCCTTCAGCCTCAAAACCACCCTTTCCCACTTGGCGCCGCGCCAGGCACAAAAATGGCCATACGGCTGGAGATGGGTCCCCCGCCCAAAGAGCCAGCAGGGAAAACTATGCCTTGTTCTAAAGCTCTTTGGGAACCGCTTGCGTAGCCGCACAGACCTGGGGGCTGCGGGCTTTCCTGCTGCCTTCAGCGTCAAAACCACCCTTTACCACTACGCACCGCGCCAGGCACAAAAATGGCCATACGGCTGGAAATGGGTCCCCCGTCCAAAGAGCCAGCAGGGAAAACTATGCCTTGTTCTAAAGCTCTTTGGGAACCGCTTGCGTAGCCCCACAGACCTGGGGGCTGCAGGGTTTCCTGCTGCCTTCAGCCTCAAAGCCACCCTTTCCCACTTGGCGCCCTATCAGGCACAAAAATGGCCTATGCCTGGAGATGGGTCCCATGCCCAAAGAGCCATCACGGAAAACTATGCCTTGTTCTAAAGCTCTTTGGGAACCACTTGCGTAGCCCCACAGACCTGGGGGCTGTGGGCCTTCCTGCTGCCTTCAACCTCGACACCACCCTTTCCCACTTGGCCCCTGGCCAGGCACAAAAATGGCCATACGGCTGGAGATGGGTCCCCCGCCCAAAGAGCCAGCAGGGAAAACTATGCCTTGTTCTAAAGCTCTTTGGGAACCACTTGCGTAGCCCCACAGACCTGGGGGCTGCAGGCTTTGCTCCTGCCTTCAGCCTCAAAACCACCCTTTCCCACTTGGCGCCGCGCCAGGCACAAAAATGGCCATACGGCTGGAGATGTGTCGACCGCCCAAAGAGCCAGCAGGGAAAACTATGCCTTGTTCTAAAGCTCTTTGGGAACCGCTTGCGTAGCCCCACAGACCTGGGGGCTGCGGGCTTTGCTGCTGCCTTCAGCCTCAAAGCCACCCTTTCCCACTTGGCGCCGCGCCAGGCACAAAAATGGCCATACGGCTGGAGATGGGTCGACCGCCCTAAGAGCCAGCAGGGAAAACTATGCCTTGTTCTAAAGCTCTTTGGGAACCGCTTGCTTGGCCCCACAGACCTGGGGGCTGCGGGCTTTGCTGCTGCCTTCAGCCTCGACACCACCCTTTCCCACTTGGCGCCGCGCCAGGCACAAAAATGGCCATACGGCTGGAGATGGGTCCCCCGCCCAAAGAGCCAGCAGGGAAAACTATGCCTTGTTCTAAAGCTCTTTGGGAACCGCTTGCGTAGCCCCACAGACCTGGGGGCTGCAGGCTCTCCTGCTGCCTTCAGCCTCGACACCACCCTTTCCCACTTGGCACTGCGCCAGGCACAAAAATGGCCATACGGCTGGAGATGGGTCCCCCGCCCAAAGAGCCAGCAGGGAAAACTATGCCTTGTTCTAAAGCTCTTTGGGAACCACTTGCGTAGCCCCACAGACCTGGGGGCTGCGGGCTTTCCTGCTGCCTTCAGCCTCAAAGCCACCCTTTCCCACTTGGCACTGCGCCAGGCACAAAAATGGCCTATGGCTGGAGATGGGTCCTCCGCCCAAAGAGCCAGCAGGGAAAACTATGCCTTGTTCTAAAGCTCTTTGGGAACCGCTTGCGTAGCCCCACAGACCTGGGGGCTGCAGGCTTTGCTCCTGCCTTCAGCCTCGACACCATCCTTTCCCACTTGGCGCCGCGCCAGGCACAAAAATGGCCATACGGCTGGAGATGGGTCCCCCGCCCAAAGAGCCAGCAGGGAAAACTATGCCTTCTTCTAAAGCTCTTTGGGAACCGCTTGCGTAGCCCCACAGACCTGGGGGCTGGAGCCTTTGCTGCTGCCTTCAGCCTCAAAACCACCCTTTCCCACTTGGCGCCGTGCCAGGCACAAAAATGGCCTATGGCTGGAGATGGGTCCCCCGCCCAACGAACAAGCAGGGAAAACTATGCCTTGTTCTAAAGCTCTTTGGGAACCGCTTGCGTAGCCCCACAGACCTGGGGGCTGCAGGCTTTCCTGCTGCCTTCAGCCTGAAAGCCACCCTTTCCCACTTGGAGCTACGCCAGGCACAAAAATGGCCATACGGCTGGAGATGGGTCCCCCGCCCAAAGAGCCAGCAGGGAAAACTATGCCTTGTTCTAAATCTCTTTGGGAACCACTTGCGTAGCCCCACAGACCTGGGGGCTGCGGGCTTTCCTGCTGCCTTCAGCCTCGACACCACCCTTTCCCACTTGGCGCCACGCCAGGCACAAAAATGGCCATACGGCTGGAGATGGGTCCCCCGCCCAAAGAGCCAGCAGGGAAAACTATGCCTTGTTCTAAAGCTCTTTGGGAACCGCATGCGTAGCCCAACAGATCTTGGGCCTGTGGGCTTTCCTGCTGCCTTCAGCCTAGACAACACCCTTTCCCACTAGGTGCCTCGCCACGCACACAAATGGCCATACGGCTGGAGATGGGTCCCCTGCCCAAGGAGCCAGCAGGGAAAACTATGCCTTGTTCTAAAGCTCTTTGGGAACCGCTTGCTTGGCCCCACAGACCTGGGGGCTGCGGGCTTTCTTGCTGCCTTCAGCCTCGACAGCACACTTTCCCTTTTGGCACCGCGTCAGGCACAAAAATGGCCTATGGATGGAGATGGGTCCCATGCCCAAAGAGCCAGCAGGGAAAACTATGCCTTGTTCTAAAGCTCTTTGGGAACCGCTTGCGTAGCCCCACAGACCTGGGGGCTGCGGGCTTTCCTGCTGCCTTCAGCCTCGACACCACCCTTTCCCACTTGGCGCCGCGCCAGGCACAAAAATGGCCATACGGCTGGAGATGGGTCCCCCGCCCAGAGAGCCAGCAAGGAAAATTATGCCTTGTTCTAAAGCTCTTTGGGAACCGCTTGCGTAGCCCCACAGACCTGGCGCTGCGGGCTTTCCTGCTGCCTTCAGCCTCAAAGCCACCCTTTCCCACTTGGCGTCGCGCTAGGCACAAAAATGGCCATACGGCTGGAGATGGGTCCCCTGCCCAGAGAGCCAGCAAGGAAAACTATGCCTTGTTCTAAAGCTCTTTGGGAACCGCTTGCGTAGCCGCACAGACCTGGGGGCTGCGGGCTTTCCTGCTGCCTTCAGCCTCAAAGCCACCCTTTCCCACTTGGCGCCGCATCAGGCACAAAAATGGCCTATGGCTGGAGATGGGGCCCATGCCCAAAGAGCCAGCAAGGAAAACTATGCCTTGTTCTAAAGCTCTTTGGGAACCGCTTGCGTAGCCCCACAGACCTGGGGGCTGCAGGCTTTCCTGCTGCCTTCAGCCTCAAAGCCACCCTTTCCCACTTGGCACTCCATCAGGTAAAAAAATGGCCTATGGCTGGAGATCGGTCCCATGCCCAAAGACCCAGCAAGGAAAACTATACCTTGTTCTAAAGCTCTTTGGGAACCGCTTGCGTGGCCCCACAGACGTGGGGCCTGCAGGCTTTGCTGCTGCCTTCAGCCTCAAAGCCACCCTTTCCCACTTGGCGCCGCGCTAGGCACAAAAATGGTCTATGGCTGGAGATGGGTCCCCCGTCCAGAGAGCCAGCAGGGAAAACTATGCCTTGTTCTAAAGCTCTTTGGGAACCGCTTGCGTAGCCCTACAGACATGGGGGCTGCGGGCTTTCCTGCTGCCTTCAGCCTCAAAGTCACCCTTTCCCACTTGGCGCCGTGCCAGGCACAAAAATGGCCATACGGCTGGAGATGGGTCCCCCGCCCAAAGAGCCAGCAGGGAAAACTATGCCTTGTTCTAAAGCTCTTTGGGAACCGCTTGCGTAGCCCCAAAGACCTGGGGGCTGCGGGCTTTCCTGCTGCCTTCAGCCTCAAAACCACCCTTTCCCACTACGCACCGCGCCAGGCATAAAAATAGCCATACGACTGGAGATGGGTCCCCCGCCCAAAGAGCCAGCAGGGAAAACTATGCCTTGTTCTAAAGCTCTTTGGGAACCGCTTGCATAGCCCCACAGACCTGGGGGCTGCAGGCTTTGCTGCTGCCTTCAGCCTCGACAGCACCCTTTCCCACTTGGCGCCGCGCCAGGCACAAAAACGGCCTATGGCTGGAGATGGGTCCCCCGCCCAGAGAGCCAGCAGGGAAAATTATGCCTTGTTCTAAATCTCTTTGGGAACTGCTTGCGTAGCCCCAGAGACTTGGGGGCTGCAGGCTTTCCTGTTGCCTTCAGCCTCAAAGCCACCCTTTCCCACTTGGCGCCGCGCCAGGCTCAAAAATGGCCATACGGCTGGAGATCGGTCCCCCGCCCTAAGAGCCAGCAGGGAAAACTATGCCTTGTTCTAAAGCTCTTTGGGAACCGCTTGCGTAGCCCCACAGACCTGGGGGCTGCAGGCTTTGCTGCTGCCTTCAGCCTCAAAACCACCCTTTCCCACTTGGCGCCGCGCCAGGCACAAAAATGGCCATACGGCTGGAGATGGGTCCCCCGCCCAAAGAGCCAGCAGGGAAAACTATGCCTTGTTCTAAAGCTCTTTGGGAACCGCTTGCGTAGCCGCACAGACCTGGGGGCTGCGGGCTTTCCTGCTGCCTTCAGCGTCAAAACCACCCTTTACCACTACGCACCGCGCCAGGCACAAAAAATGGCCATACGGCTGGAAATGGGTCCCCCGTCCAAAGAGCCAGCAGGGAAAACTATGCCTTGTTCTAAAGCTCTTTGGGAACCGCTTGCGTAGCCCCACAGACCTGGGGGCTGCAGGCTTTCCTGCTGCCTTCAGCCTCAAAGCCACCCTTTCCCACTTGGCGCCCTATCAGGCACAAAAATGGCCTATGCCTGGAGATGGGTCCCATGCCCAAAGAGCCAGCAGGGAAAACTATGCCTTGTTCTAAAGCTCTTTGGGAACCACTTGCGTAGCCCCACAGACCTGGGGGCTGTGGGCCTTCCTGCTGCCTTCAACCTCGACACCACCCTTTCCCACTTGGCCCCTGGCCAGGCACAAAAATGGCCATACGGCTGGAGATGGGTCCCCCGCCCAAAGAGCCAGCAGGGAAAACTATGCCTTGTTCTAAAGCTCTTTGGGAACCGCTTGTGTAGCCCCACAGACCTGGGGGCTGCGGGCTTTGCTGCTGCCTTCAGCCTCAAAGCCACCCTTTCCCACTTGGCGCCGCGCCAGGCACAAAAATGGCCATACGGCTGGAGATGGGTCGACCGCCCTAAGAGCCAGCAGGGAAAACTATGCCTTGTTCTAAAGCTCTTTGGGAACCGCTTGCTTGGCCCCACAGACCTGGGGGCTGCGGGCTTTCCTGCTGCCTTCAGCCTCGACACCACCCTTTCCCACTTGGCGCCGCGCCAGGCACAAAAATGGCCATACGGCTGGAGATGGGTCCCCCGCCCAAAGAGCCAGCAGGGAAAACTATGCCTTGTTCTAAAGCTCTTTGGGAACCGCTTGCGTAGCCCCACAGACCTGGGGGCTGCAGGCTCTCCTGCTGCCTTCAGCCTCGACACCACCCTTTCCCACTTGGCACTGCGCCAGGCACAAAAATGGCCATACGGCTGGAGATGGGTCCCCCGCCCCAAAGAGCCAGCAGGGAAAACTATGCCTTGTTCTAAAGCTCTTTGGGAACCACTTGCGTAGCCCCACAGACCTGGGGGCTGCGGGCTTTCCTGCTGCCTTCAGCCTCAAAGCCACCCTTTCCCACTTGGCACTGCGCCAGGCACAAAAATGGCCTATGGCTGGAGATGGGTCCTCCGCCCAAAGAGCCAGCAGGGAAAACTATGCCTTGTTCTAAAGCTCTTTGGGAACCGCTTGCGTAGCCCCACAGAACTGGGGGCTGTGGGCTTTCCTGCTGCCTTCAGCCTCGACACCACCCTTTCCCACTTGGCGCCGCGCCAGGCACAAAAATGGCCATACGGCTGGAGATGGGTCCCCCGCCCAAAGAGCCAGCAGGGAAAACTATGCCTTCTTCTAAAGCATTTGGGAACCGCTTGCGTAGCCCCACAGACCTGGGGGCTGGAGCCTTTGCTGCTGCCTTCAGCCTCAAAACCACCCTTTCCCACTACGCACCGCGCCAGGCACAAAAATGGCCTATGCTGGAGATGGGTCCCCCGCCCAAAGAGCCAGCAGGGAAAACTATGCCTTGTTCTAAAGCTCTTTGGGAACCGCTTGCGTAGCCCCACAGACCTGGGGGCTGCGGGCTTTCCTGCTGCCTTCAGCCTCGACAACACCCTTTCCCACTTGGCGCCGCGCCAGGCACAAAAATAGCTATACGGCTGGAGATGGGTCCCATGCCCAAAGAGCCAGCAGGGAAAACTATGCCTTGTTCTAAAGCTCTTTGGGAACCGCTTGCGTAGCCCCCAGACCTGGTGGCTGCAGCTTTCTTGCTGCCTTCAGCCTCGACAGCACACTTTCCCACTTGGCACCGCGTCAGTCACAAAAATGGCCTATGGCTGGAGATGGGTCCCCTGCCCAAGGAGCCAGCAGGGAAAACTATGCCTTGTTCTAAAGCTCTTTGGGAACCGCTTGCGTAGCCCCACAGACCTGGGGGCTGCGGGCTTTCCTGCTGCCTTCAGCCTCGACACCACCCTTTCCCACTTGGCGCCGCGCCAGGCTCAAAAATGGCCATACGGCTGGATATGGGTCCCCCACCCAAAGAGTCAGCAGGGAAAACTATGCCTTGTTCTAAAGCTCTTTGTGAACCGCTTGGATAGCCCCACAGACCTGGGGGCTGCAGGCTCTCCTGCTGCCTTCAGCCTCGACACCACCCTTTCCCACTTGGCGCCGCACCAGGCACAAAAATGGCCTATGGTTGGAGATGGGTCCCATGCCCAAAGAGCCAGCAGGGAAAACTATGCCTTGTTCTAAAGCTCTTTGGGAACCGCTTGCGTAGCCCCACAGACCTGGGGGCTGCGGGATTTCCTGCTGCCTTCAGACTCGACACCACCCTTTCCCACTTGGCGCCGCGTCAGGCACAAAAATGGCCATACGGCTGGAGATGGGTCCCGCGCACAAAGAGCCATCAGGGAAAACTATGCCTTGTTCTAAAGCTCTTTGGGAACCGCTTGCGTAGCCCCACAGACCTGGGGGCTGCGGGCTTTCCTGCTGCCTTCAGCCTCGACAACACCCTTTCCCACTTGGCGCCGCGCCAGGCACAAAAATAGCTATACGGCTGGAGATGGGTCCCCTGCCCAAGGAGCCAGCAGGGAAAACTATGCCTTGTTCTAAAGCTCTTTCAGAACCGCTTGCGTAGCCCCCAGACCTGGGGGCTGCAGGCTTTCTTGCTGCCTTCAGCCTCGACAGCACACTTTCCCACTTGGCGCCGCGCCAGGCACAAAAATGGCCTATGGCTGGAGATGGGTCCCCCGCCCAAGGAGCCAGCAGGGAAAACTATGCCTTGTTCTAAAGCTCTTTCAGAACCGCTTGCGTAGCCCCACAGACCTGGGGGCTGCGGGCTTTCCTGCTGCCTTCAGCCTCGACACCACCCTTTCCCACTTGGCGCCGCGCCAGGCACAAAAATGGCCATACGGCTGGAGATGGGTCCCCCGCCCAAAGAGCCAGCAGGGAAAACTATGCCTTGTTCTAAAGCTCTTTGGGAACCGCTTGCTTGGCCCCACAGACGTGGGGGCTGCGGGCTTCCCTGCTGCCTTCAGCCTCAAAACCACCCTTTCCCACTTGGCGCCGCGCCAGGCACAAAAATGGCCATACGGCTGGAGATGGGTCCCCCGCCCAAAGAGCCAGCAGGGAAAACTATGCCTTGTTCTAAAGCTCTTTGGGAACCGCTTGCGTAGCCCCACAGACCTGGGGGCTGCAGGCTCTCCTGCTGCCTTCAGACTCAAAGCCACCCTTTCCCACTTGGCCCCGCGCCAGGCACAAAAATGGCCTATGGCTGGAGATGGGTCCCCTGCCCAAAGAGCCAGCAGGAAAAACTAATGCCTTGTTCTAAAGCTCTTTGGGAACCGCTTGCGTAGCCCCACAGACCTGGGGGCTGCGGGCTTTCCTGCTGCCTTCAGCCTCGACACCACCCTTTCCCACTTGGCACTGCGCCAGGCACAAAAATGGCCATACGGCTGGAGATGGGTCCCCCGCCCAAAGAGCCAGCAGGGAAAACTATGCCTTGTTCTAAAGCTCTTTGGGAACCACTTGCGTAGCCCCACAGACCTGGGGGCTGCGGGCTTTCCTGCTGCCTTCAGCCTCGACACCACCCTTTCCCACTTGGCACTGCGCCAGGCACAAAAATGGCCTATGGCTGGAGATGGGTCCCCCGCCCAAAGAGCCAGCAGGGAAAACTATGCCTTGTTCTAAAGCTCTTTGGGAACCGCTTGCGTAGCCCCACAGACCTGGGGGCTGCGGGCTTTCCTGCTGCCTTCAGCCTCGACAACACCCTTTCCCACTTGGCGCCGCGCCAGGCACAAAAATAGCTATACGGCTGGAGATGGGTCCCATGCCCAAAGAGCCAGCAGGGAAAACTATGCCTTGTTCTAAAGCTCTTTGGGAACCGCTTGCGTAGCCCCCAGACCTGGTGGCTGCAGGCTTTCTTGCTGCCTTCAGCCTCGACAGCACACTTTCCCACTTGGCACCGCGTCAGTCACAAAAATGGCCTATGGCTGGAGATGGGTCCCCTGCCCAAGGAGCCAGCAGGGAAAACTATGCCTTGTTCTAAAGCTCTTTGGGAACCGCTTGCGTAGCCCCACAGACCTGGGGGCTGCGGGCTTCCTGCTGCCTTCAGCCTCGACACCACCCTTTCCCACTTGGCGCCGCGCCAGGCTCAAAAATGGCCATACGGCTGGAGATGGGTCCCCCACCCAAAGAGTCAGCAGGGAAAACTATGCCTTGTTCTAAAGCTCTTTGTGAACCGCTTGGATAGCCCCACAGACCTGGGGCTGCAGGCTCTCCTGCTGCCTTCAGCCTCGACACCACCCTTTCCCACTTGGCGCCGCACCAGGCACAAAAATGGCCTATGGTTGGAGATGGGTCCCATGCCCAAAGAGCCAGCAGGGAAAACTATGCCTTGTTCTAAAGCTCTTTGGGAACCGCTTGCGTAGCCCCACAGACCTGGGGGCTGCGGGATTTCCTGCTGCCTTCAGACTCGAAACCACCCTTTCCCACTTGGCGCCGCGCCAGGCACAAAAATGGCCATACGGCTGGAGATGGGTGCCCCGCCCAAAGAGCCAGCAGGGAAAACTATGCCTTGTTCTAAAGCTCTTTGGGAACCGCTTGCGTAGCCCCACAGACCTGGGGGCTGCGGGCTTTCCTGCTGCCTTCAGCCTCGACAACACCCTTTCCCACTTGGCGCCGCGCCAGGCACAAAAATAGCTATACGGCTGGAGATGGGTCCCCTGCCCAAGGAGCCAGCAGGGAAAACTATGCCTTGTTCTAAAGCTCTTTCAGAACCGCTTGCGTAGCCCCCAGACCTGGGCGCTGCAGGCTTTCTTGCTGCCTTCAGCCTCGACAGCACACTTTCCCACTTGGCGCCGCGCCAGGCACAAAAATGGCCTATGGCTGGAGATGGGTCCCCCGCCCAAGGAGCCAGCAGGGAAAACTATGCCTTGTTCTAAAGCTCTTTCAGAACCGCTTGCGTAGCCCCACAGACCTGGGGCTGCGGGCTTTCCTGCTGCCTTCAGCCTCGACAACACCCTTTCCCACTTGGCGCCGCGCCAGGCACAAAAATGCCATACGGCTGGAGATGTGTCGACCGCCCAAAGAGCCAGCAGGGAAAACTATGCCTTGTTCTAAAGCTCTTTGGGAACCGCTTGCGTAGCCCCACAGACCTGGGGGCTGCGGGCTTTCCTGCTGCCTTCAGCCTCGACACCACCCTTTCCCACTTGGCGCCGCGCCAGGCACAAAAATGGCCTATGGCTGGAGATGGGTCCCCCGCCCTAAGAGCCAGCAGGGAAAACTATGCCTTGTTCTAAAGCTCTTTGGGAACCGCTTGCGTAGCCCCACAGACCTGGGGGCTGCGGGCTTCCCTGCTGCCTTCAGCCTCAAAACCACCCTTTCCCACTTGGCGCCGCGCCAGGCACAAAAATGGCATACGGCTGGAGATGGGTCCCCCGCCCAAAGAGCCAGCAGGGAAAACTATGCCTTGTTCTAAAGCTCTTTGGGAACCGCTTGCGTAGCCCCACAGACCTGGGGGCTGCAGGCTCTCCTGCTGCCTTCAGACTCAAAGCCACCCTTTCCCACTTGGCCCCGCGCCAGGCACAAAAATGGCCTATGGCTGGAGATGGGTCCCCCGCCCAAAGAGCCAGCAGGGAAAACTATGCCTTGTTCTAAAGCTCTTTGGGAACCGCTTGCGTAGCCCCACAGACCTGGGGGCTGCGGGCTTTCCTGCCTGCCTTCAGCCTCGACACCACCCTTTCCCACTTGGCGCCGCGCCAGGCACAAAAATGCCCATACAGCTGGAGATGGGTCCCCCGCCCAAAGAGCCAGCAGGGAAAACTATGCCTTGTTCTAAAGCTCTTTGGGAACCACTTGCGTAGCCCCACAGACCTGGGGGCTGCAGGCTTTCCTGCTGCCTTCAGCCTCGACACCACCCTTTCCCACTTGGCACTGCGCCAGGCACAAAAATGGCCATACGGCTGGAGATGGGTCCCCCGCCCAAAGAGCCAGCAGGGAAAACTATGCCTTGTTCTAAAGCTCTTTGGGAACCACTTGCGTAGCCCCACAGACCTGGGGGCTGCGGGCTTTCCTGCTGCCTTCAGCCTCGACACCACCCTTTCCCACTTGGCACTGCGCCAGGCACAAAAATGGCCTATGGCTGGAGATGGGTCCCCCGCCCAAAGAGCCAGCAGGGAAAACTATGCCTTGTTCTAAAGCTCTTTGGGAACCGCTTGCGTAGCCCCACAGACCTGGGGGCTGCGGGCTTTCCTGCTGCCTTCAGCCTCGACACCACCCTTTCCCACTTGGCGCCGCGCCAGGCACAAAAAATGGCCATACGGCTGGAGATGGGTCCCCCGCCCTAAGAGCCAGCAGGGAAAACTATGCCTTGTTCTAAAGCTCTTTGGGAACCGCTTGCGTAGCCCCACAGACCTGGGGGCTGCGGGCTTCCCTGCTGCCTTCAGCCTCAAAACCACCCTTTCCCACTTGGCGCCGCGCCAGGCACAAAAATGGCCATACGGCTGGAGATGGGTCCCCCGCCCAAAGAGCCAGCAGGGAAAACTATGCCTTGTTCTAAAGCTCTTTGGGAACCGCTTGCGTAGCCCCACAGACCTGGGGGCTGCAGGCTCTCCTGCTGCCTTCAGACTCAAAGCCACCCTTTCCCACTTGGCCCCGCGCCAGGCACAAAAATGGCCTATGGCTGGAGATGGGTCCCCTGCCCAAAGAGCCAGCAGGGAAAACTATGCCTTGTTCTAAAGCTCTTTGGGAACCGCTTGCGTAGCCCCACAGACCTGGGGGCTGCGGGCTTTCCTGCTGCCTTCAGCCTCGACACCACCCTTTCCCACTTGGCGCCGCGCCAGGCACAAAAATGCCCATACAGCTGGAGATGGGTCCCCCGCCCAAAGAGCCAGCAGGGAAAACTATGCCTTGTTCTAAAGCTCTTTGGGAACCACTTGCGTAGCCCCACAGACCTGGGGGCTGCAGGCTTTCCTGCTGCCTTCAGCCTCGACACCACCCTTTCCCACTTGGCACTGCGCCAGGCACAAAAATGGCCATACGGCTGGAGATGGGTCCCCCGCCCAAAGAGCCAGCAGGGAAAACTATGCCTTGTTCTAAAGCTCTTTGGGAACCACTTGCGTAGCCCCACAGACCTGGGGGCTGCGGGCTTTCCTGCTGCCTTCAGCCTCGACACCACCCTTTCCCACTTGGCACTGCGCCAGGCACAAAAATGGCCTATGGCTGGAGATGGGTCCCCCGCCCAAAGAGCCAGCAGGGAAAACTATGCCTTGTTCTAAAGCTCTTTGGGAACCGCTTGCGTAGCCCCACAGACCTGGGGGCTGCAGGCTTTGCTCCTGCCTTCAGCCTCAAAGCCACCCTTTCCCACTTGGCGCTACGCCAGGCACAAAAATGGCCATACGGCTGGAGATGGGTCCCCCGCCCAAAGAGCCAGCAGGGAAAACTATGCCTTGTTCTAAATCTCTTTGGGAACCAGTTGCGTAGCCCAACAGACCTGGGGGCTGCGGGCTTTCCTGCTGCCTTCAGCCTCAAAGCCACCCTTTCCCACTTGGCGCCACGCCAGGCACAAAAATGGCCATACGGCTGGAGATGGGTCCCCCGCGCAAAGAGCCAGCAGGGAAAACTATGCCTTGTTCTAAAGCTCTTTGGGAACCACATGCGTAGCGCCACAGACCTGGGGGCTGCAGGCTTTCCTGCTGCC